>NW_010172349.1:0-255 GCF_000695765.1 Mesitornis unicolor
AATATGGCAAACGTTCGACTCTAACTCGCACAAGAAAGGGGATTGGACTAAAACGTCTTTCTGGATCTGTCCTTCACTAAGACATGCTTACATAGCCAAACAAAGTTTTTGGCTATGCCTTTCTGTGTTTTGCTAGCTCGTCCATGTTCGCCTCTAATTTACTTGGCTGCTATTCGGAGCCGTCTCTCGAATCGAAACAGTCAAGGTCTTTTGCTACACCAAAGATGCTAGGACTGAAGACTGTTGCTGGCTCCT
>NW_010172350.1:0-28784 GCF_000695765.1 Mesitornis unicolor
GCCTCAGGGAAGGCAGGGTACAGCTCCAATGGTCTTTCTCCTCCTCACACTCCCTGATCATTCTCAGCCTACTTACCTCCTCCCTGAGCTCCACCACCATGCAGAGGAGCTCCTCTACTTGGGCACACCTCCCACAGCTCACTGCTGTCATCAGACATCGGCATAAGAGCAGGGCGCACCCTGCAGCTCAACACCTGAGTGGCAGCGGGCTCCCACTGTTGCTCCATCTGGGAAGCTTTGTCTGCCTTGGTGGGTGCATGGCTGTGGGAGGCCATGGCTCTCTGCCTGGTGGTAACCATTGCTGACCAGCTGATCTGGCCGAGCCTCAGAGCCCTTCCTGCGTGAACTCAAATGAGAAGTGTGGATTTGATGGATGGACCACTCACTGGATAAGTTGCAGTCAACGGCTCAATGTCCAAATGGAGACCAGTGACAAGTGGTGTTCCCCAGGGATCAGTACTGGGACCAGTGCTGTTTAACATCTTTGTCAGTGACATGGACAGTGGAATTGAGTGCACCCTCAGCAAGTCTGCGGATGACACCAAGCTGGGTGGTGCACTTCATACGCTGGAAGGAAGGGATGCCATCCAGAGGGACCTGGACAGGCTGGAGAGGTTTTCCATGCTCATGAAGTTCAACAAGGCCAAGTGCTAGGTACTGTACCTGGGTAAGGGCAATGTCAAGCACAAGTACAGACTGGGTGGAGAATGGCTCAAGAGCAGTCCCGAGGAGAAAGACTTGGGGGTGTCGATCGAGGAAAAACTCAACATGAGCCGGCAATGTGCACTTGCAGACCAGGACAACCGCATCCTGGGCTGCAGCAAAAGAAGTGCAGCCAGCAGGGTGAGGGAGATGATTCTGTCCCTCTGCTCTCATGAGACCCCACCTGGAGCACTGCATCCAGTTCTGGGGCCCCCAGTATAAGAAGGACATGGAGCTGTTGGATCAGGTCCAGAGGAGGCCACGAAGATGATCAGAGGGCTGGAGCACCACCCCTACAAGGACCGACAGAGAGAGTCGGGGCTGTTCAGCCTGGAGAAGAGAAAGCTCTAGGGAGACCTTATTGCAGTCTTCCAGTCCCTGAAGAGGTCCTACAGAAAAGCTGAGGAGGAACTGATTACAAGGGCAGGTAGCGACAGAATGAAGGTGAATGGTTTTAAACTGGAAGAAGGTAGATTTAGACTAATTCTTTACTGTGAGGGTAGTGAGGCACTGGCACAGGTTGCCCAGGGAAGTTGTGGATGGCCCCTCCCTGGGGGGGTTCAAGGCCAGGTTGGATGGGGCTTTGGGCAGGTTGGATGGGGCTTTGGGCAACCTGGTCTGGTGGGAGGTGTCCCTGCCCATGGCAGGGGTTGGACTGGATGAGCTTTAAGGTCCCTTCCAACTCAAACCATTCTGTGATTCTATGATTCTATGTTATGTTTCTACAAACTACAATTTTTTTAGGACTTTTTCAGCCAGCAGATGAAAACTGGCTGTTGGATTGCCAGCCTATTCCCACTGTAGGAAGCTATTATATAGACAACGTGTGGTCACGGCCCTTTCCCACTTTTTTGAGGGAAGTGCATATCCCATAGGGTGTTGGTAAGTAGACCTTGCTTTCTGCCCTCCACTGAGGCTGCTCAAAGAGAAGAAGCTATAATCTGAACCTCAACTTTAATCTCCCCTTTAATTCTGAAAAATACAAGAGGCCTATTCTTATTCAAGAAAAAATAAAGAACTAATTTGGAGGCTGGAGTACAGTCCCTGCTGGAAAGCACATATAGTGTCAATTATGGTACAGATGTGCTACCCTCAATAAAAACTCTGCAAGAATTAACTATTTTTTTTTAAATTGTTACTTCTTAGTTTTTTTTAATCTGCAATCCTGTTTTTTGGTGTGAGATTTTTTTGTTGGTTTGGGAGGTTTTTGCAAGAATTTAAGTGAACTTCTTCAGAGCTTTGCTGTTTCCTCTGCCGGTAGGATTGTGAGTAGTTTAAACTCTTAGAGGAAAGTCGTCTCTTCTTTTAGAAAATAAGCAGCTAAAACTCTTAAGAAGGAAAAGTGTCTTTTTTTTTTACAGAAAGTATATAGTTTTAACTCTTAGGAAGAAAACTAAGTAGTTAAAACTCTTAGGGAGAAAAGTATTTTTTTTAGAAGGTAAGTAGTTTAAAACTTTAGGAAGAAAAGTTTTCTTTTTTATTTTAGAAGGTAAGTAGTTTAAACTCTTAGGAAGAAAGTGTCTTTTTTTTGAAAGTAAGAGTTTTTTAGCTCTTAGGAAGAAACAGTGTCTGTTTTTTCTAGAAGCACCTTTTCTTTTTAGAAGTTTAAAATCTTAAGAAGAAAAGGTTTCTTTGTTTTTTAGAAAGTAAGTAGTTTAAACTCTTAGGAAGGTAAGGTGTCTTTTTATTTTGGAAAGTAAGTAGTTTAAACTTTTAGGAAGGAAGGGTGTCTTTTTTTTAGGAAGTAAGTAGCATGAACTCTTATGAAGAAAAGTAAGCTTAAACTCTTAGGAAGGAAAGGTGTCTCTTGTTTTAGAAATAATTAGTAGGAGCTCTTATAGTTACAAGGAGGTTTAAGCTGGAATGCACTTAAGGACATGTTTTCTTTATATCTGGAGCCAACTTAGTAATTGGAGCCGAGACATCCTGGCACAGTGATACGTCCTAGTACATTCTGAAGCACTGCAGATAGACTAGGAGACACTGGTTTATCCGGGAAATTAAGGATTTAATAAATAAAGTTAAAAACCAAAAACATTAAGTGTGCCTCTTCAGATCTGCCAGGGACCAGCAGAGACCACCGAAAGACTCCTTGTACACACGCACAGTTGATTCGGGAATTATTAATCAAATATTCAAATACATTATAATTATATTTAAATTGCAACCAATTATTGTAACTTAGATTGTGAAATCTTGAAACTTTTGTGTATAAATATGCTAGGAAAAGTGACTATACTCTTGCGAGCTTGGATGAATTAAATAATGCCCCTTGCACCCTAATGTGGAATAAAGAATGCCTGCATTTTAATGCTACATTGGTGTTAAGAAGTTTTTCTATTCACAATTTTGCTGACAGTATTTACAGCAAATTAACTATGATTAGGCCTTTTGTTATTGTTCACAGATAGTGTTGGGTCATTTTCAGATCATCCATTCTCAGGATCAGGTAATGATTACATGTGTTACACTAAGGGATTGTATATCAGCTACAGCTCTGAAAGTGCTAAACGCAGTTCATGTTCAAAAGGTAATTTAGCTGCACTCCCTAATAAGCAGGGACCTTTGAACCGTTCTCTTCCGCATAAAACCAAAAAATAATGTAAGAGTTCAAACGGGGGTGAAAAATGGCTCCTCAAAGGCAGACTGCTTTGCTTTGCACCCTGTTTTGTTGTATAGCGTTCATCACTTGCAGAGCAGAAGGTAAGATGCAAAATCTGTTATTATTGCTGCTGGGGAAGCAACTGCACTGATGAGTTGCAGTGTAGTGATTTTTGAGGGTAGTACATCTCTCATACTTTTGTTAACAATCTGCAATAGTATCCTAATAAGCTTGATACAAAAATTACTGGTTTTGTGAGATTAAATAATTTCTGAGATTATTTTATGGAAATGGAACTTTCTGACTTTTGTAAAAGGTAGAAAGCAAAAACATTTCCAAATTATCTAAACAAAATACTTTATAGATCCTGTTGGATTGCAAATTTAGAAAATGTTAACTATTTTGGCAGTTGCTGTTTGCTCTGAAATTTGTTTTTAAGCTTTATGTTCTTGCACAGTGAGCAAACTATGCCTTACCTAACTCCAGTCATCACTAGCAGAGCCAGTTATGGGAGTGTTTTTCAGTGGGTGTCTGTCATTGCACAAAAGCAAAATGACAACTGAACAAAATGGAAAGAAACAAGCTGAAATCTTCTAAATTAAGCAGTCAATAAAAATGCTTTGTTGAAAAGTCTGTCTGATAATAATGATGATACAATTTAATTCATTTATTTTTTACCTTATGTGTTACTTAGGACAGACTGGTACTGAGCCAGAAGTGACCATCACACTTGGACGGCTCAAAGGGAGACAAACAAATGTGAAGGGGACAGACAGACTTGTAAATGTTTTCCTTGGGATTCCTTTTGCAAAAGCACCTGTTGGATCCTTGAGATTTTCCCCACCTGAACCACCTGAACCCTGGGACGATCTGAGAGATGCAACTTCTTACCCACCACTGTGAGAGCCATTCAGTTCATTTGTATATAGGACCTGCTCATGTTTGTCAGTGTTGTCATGTGGTCTGATTTTTGGTAAGGAGCTTGTATTGACTGGTAGTGAATACACTGCCAGTACTGAAATATTTCATAAGAACTGTGCGACTGGGAACCACAAGCAATTTCTGGGAAATTCTTGTCTTTGGAAATCACGTTTCCTCATTATATTGTGCTAAGATAATTCAGATTTTTAAGTGCAAGTCTAGAGCTGTGCTTTTACAGGTTGCACCTCTAATCACATATATGTAACACAAAGTTCAAGCACCCAGTGGGAATTCAGTCTGTGGGGCAAAATAAAGTGTATTTTCTCTATCATTGTTACGTTGCTGCTATTGCAGTTTTATTACTAGTAGTCACACTTCATTTCTTTTGTGAAGATGTCCTCAAGATCTGTCCATGTTGAAAATAGCTGAAAAAAACTTTAAAGAAAAGCACCTTCCATTCCGAACTTCTGAGGACTGTTTGTATCTAAGCGTTTACAGCCCTGCTGGTTCAAACAAGAAGGACAAGTTACCCGTACGTAAACCCGCTATACAAACTTGTGTTGTACAGATTTTACACCTAATGATAGCTCGTAAGTCACTTAATTGCTTTTGAAAATACGATGCTGCATTAGAAAATATAATATTGTTATGTAAAATCAAAAGTCCCCTCACTTAAAATTCAGTTCCCATTGAGCTTCGGTGATTTGGAGTTCCTAATTCTCTGATGTTGTCTTTCTTTTTCAAATCAAACCTATCAAGCAATGTATAAAAGTGTGTCTCACCCTTTTTTCCCTAAGGTAATGGTGTGGATCCATGGAGGCAATTTTATATTTGGTGGTGCTTCTAGGTATGATGGTTCTGCACTATCGGCCTACGAGAATGTTGTGGTAGTAATAATTCAGTACAGACTTGGACTCCTCGGATTCCTCAAGTAAGATGACGTATTTAACTTTTTACAAAACTTCTTACCATGTTTAAAGCATTGGTAGTTTTGTTCTCCAAATTAGCTGAACTGTTATAGCAGCTTCCTACTGTTACAGTGGTTTAAAGGTACATAGTTCACTGGCATCAGGAGGACTTAAGAGCATTAAGAAATATCCATCAAATCCATTGCATTGTCATTTGATTGTAACCTGCTATCAAATCATAGCTGGGCTTATTTGGTTCTGGATAGAATGATTGTTCTTGCCTTTACTTCAATCCATTGGTGTGTAAAGCAAAACACCATATAGTGTAAAAGCCAGGAATCCATCTGTGTATGGGTGAATGGACAGTAGAGGCAAGTAAGTCAGTGGGGCTTCATTCTGACTATGAAGGACTTTAGGTCAGTAGGCTACACAGATCTTTCCTTGGCCAGATATGACACTTTGCAAAAAATGTAAGTTGGTGAGGTTTATTCTGGTATTAGAAGAACTACTAATCTTCTTGAGAGGGTGGCTTATACTCCTTTTCTTTCAGTACTGGTGATGAACATGCTCGTGGTAACTGGGGATTTTTGGATCAAGTAGCAGCTCTTCAGTGGATCCAAGAAAATATTGAACACTTTGGTGGAGATCCAGGATCTGTCACACTCTTTGGTGTATCTGCAGGATCTTGCTCTGTTTTTGCACATGTAGGCATGCAGTAGATATACTAAAAAGTAAAATCTTAAAAAAAAAATCTTCAAAAACTCAATTAGTGTAACATTTCATGCTTAAACTGATTTTTCAAAGTAAGATTAATGGCACATTTTGCTATGTCTGGACACTTCCCCTGTATGCACATAAAAATGTGTAATTCCCCACATAATCCAGCAGTCTAGTCAAGCATAAAGTTATGGGATAAGGACCTTAACATAGAATAAATACTTTCTGTTCTTCCCTTCTTGGCAGGTTTTATCTCCTTTGTCTAAGGGTCTCTTTCATAAAGCAATATCAGAGAGTGGAATTCTATTCCCTCCTGATAAAGATTTACTTCTTTCAACAGATCTTAAGGTAGGCTCTTTTTTATTATTATTTTTGCATTTTAAAGTCTTTATAACCTAAAATGGAATATCTCTTATCTGATAATTTGGTTAAAAGAGAAAAGGGGAAAATCTGATTGCATATTATGCAATAAATTGATCATATTTATTCTCATGGCATACCTATAAATCTATAGATTAGCACTAAGTAAATTTTCATTCAAATAGTCCATTTATTTTCAGTCTTACCATGCTTGTTAGGTGCTGGAAATAGATTGTACGGTTATGTGATTACAATATCTGTGGGCTAATTTAGGTATTTTCAGTTACACACAAGCCAAGCTAGGCATATGTCCATTTTCATGCACACTGTAACTTATACAGTAACAAGCAAATTTGTCATAGAAAGTTTAATTAGAATCCAGAAGAGGCATTCTGTTTTTATTCAGTTATGTGTTTTTAGGGAGGGCTTTTGTTTCAAGTAAATTAATTTTACAAAGTGAATAAACAAATCTCTAAAATTAAATTCACCTCTATAAGTACCTTTTCATTTCTCCTCCTGAAACACCAGGTAGTAATAATGTAAATCCCTCATAAGCTGATTTTCTGAATTATCTTGCATTATTTTATTTATGTTACAACCTCGTATTATCTCTACAGCAATATTTGTTGTAGAACAGCGAATGAAAATATACCAAGAAAAACAAGTATACCAGAATGAATTCAGTTTGTGATCAAACTGTAGTATTTCTAGTAAAATAGAATGCTTGAAGACCTGTCAGGCTCACCTAAATCAGCCCTTAAATAAAACTAATAACAGTACTGTGTATGACAATTTTCTGTTTATAAATTTCTTGAAGACCACCTCACAGCTGACAGTTCTTTTCTTTCTTAATAATTTTCAGAAAATTGCAAGTATATTTAAGTGTGAGTCAAGCAGTTCACTCTCTCTGATAAACTGCTTAAGGAACCAGGAAGCAAATGATATAGTCTTTAATAGTACGGTAGGTGAAACTTTACTTAGTAATGTATTTTTTTTAATGGCACACTTGCAAAACTTTAGCTTAACCTCTGACCAGAGTTCATTGTTGGCGTGTTCCAAAGTTGGTTTTTTCTTATTTTTTGTCAGAATATTCCCTAAATATGGAAATAATTTCACATAATTTCTCTTTGGAATTTTCAATGAAGTGTCACAACACCTGTAAAGCTGTGAGCAAGGCTCAAGTGTACACTTATTTTAATGTCAGAAGCAGCACAGGATCAGGAAACCATTACATTACTCCATACCATGACCCAGCCAGACTAGCATTTTATACAGTTGTGCAAAACTGTGAATTTATGTTACAGTGGCTGTAGATGCTCAGATTTCATAAAGCCCTTTTTTGCACTTGGAACATTAAATGTGAACATTTTATTATGTGATTTGAAGGACAAAAAGGAAAATACTGTTAACAAGTAATGTGATCTTTATTTCTCCTCTTTCAGGATATGCCATTTCTACCCTTAGTTTTGGATGGAGTATTTCTTCATAAGTCACCTGAAGAGATATTGGCTGGGAAAGAATTTAATGCAGTCCCATTTATGATAGGAGTCACCAACAACGAATTTGGCTGGAATATTAGATCTGTAATTTAATGGCTACTCTTCATTTTTTTGAATATTTGTGTTAACTAATGCAGGCAGCTCTGAGAATATATTTGCTGGTAGGACACATTTTAAGTATGGCCAAAAGGTTTTGCATGGTTAGAAACATGCACAAGGTAAACTTTGCTTGCATTATGATTCTGTAGTGACCCAGAAGCAGTTGGTCACATAACACTGAGACAGGCTACATCCTTGGGACATCAATTTTATACAGTATTTCCTTATCCTAAAATTTTGATCCTTTTTCCAGGCAGACAGAGGAAAATGAACACAACAGTCAAGGGCTTATTACTAACAAAAAAAATAACAAAACCAATCCTTCCCCCCACAACACACAGATGTTGCATGCACAATATTCAGGATCGATACATAGAACGTTCAAAAATGCGACATTGATCATCTTAAGCAGCTTACCTTTGTGTCATTATGAACTCTGACTGCTGGTTGTGTCACTGCCCTCGTGTTTCTCGTTACCATGCAGAAAGTTCTATTGTTTGCAAATCTCGGCTGGGGACCGCGTGTGGGGATAACACGAGTGTCCCAGCCGCTCTCAGTGCATGAATTCTCTCTCATATGAATTCCATGGGTAGCTCCAAAAAGTAAGCAGTTGCTATACAGTGGACAAACTGCAGGGGGTGGATTTGTGTCCTCTCTCTTCCTTGTCCTCTTTTCTTCATTTCCTAAGTATTCATCTGTGTAGTACAAAGCATTTGTTCTGAATCTACAGAGTAACTGTGTGTCTCTGTGAGTCTGCTGGTGCTGAGCCCAAGAGGAAAAATGTGAAGTGAAATTGTTCTAATTCAGTTTCCAGGCAGGAGAATCATTTAATGTAATGGTCTAAAAGAGGAGGAGCATTCCCTTATCTTTACTTCAAAGGGTTCGAACAGCTGGACTAGAGTCAGAGAGGCTGCCACTGACTTTAAAGATCTCCCCTGACAGAAAATAAGTCTTTGAGACAGAAGAGGATTTCGCTTCAATTCTGCCCTAGTGCTTTCTAGTCTTAGAAATTTCTTAACAATGTGTGTTGATTTAAGGATAAAATTATTATTATCATTATCATTTTTACTATCATCATCATCATTATTATTATTTCCTTCACCAAGGGAAAAGTACTGCAGTAAATGCAAGCTTTTCAAGACAGCTGCTGCATCGTACTGCACTTTTGGGTAGGATATGATGCTTCAAAAATAAACACCAGTCATAAGAATAAGTGGAATAAAGTAGTAAAAATAGTGGAGAGGTTGAATGGCCCTAATATCAGCTTTTTTTTTTTCTGTGCAGACATCAAAAATACCAGGTCTGAAGGAAATAGGAGATAAAAAGTCAATCACTTCAACTTTAAAGATTTTACTACCAATGATGGTAAGAACTGTTGCACTAGTCTGATATAAGAAGTGAAATATCTTTTTAATGCATAATACCAGACTTGTAAAGCTTGGTGTTCTCTAATTTGCTGCTTGAGTCACAGTGTTACTAAGACTTGCGGTCATGTTATGCTTTGGGGAGAGTACCGGCAAAGTTGACAGGACTACGGTGTATGAGGTTACACGGAAACAGGATGAGTCAGGCCTTGGGTTTAGGGAAATGCCTTTTCCTTCTAGACCTCTGAACCAATACTTTTCTGTGTTTGTACGTAAGATTGCTGCAATAGTGTCTCTAATCTTATGATATCTGATGGCTAATCTCTTGGCTGATGGGTTTCAAGGCAGGATTTTTCAATATATTTATATTAAATTAAATGTAACTCCTAAAATAGCTACTGAAAATACTTCACACTCCTAGTTTTGAAGTGTATTTTTGAAGCAGCAAATTCTAGCACTAAAAAATATAAGCTGTTTGGAGATCCCATTGTCTTGCCCTGTAGCCTTATAGTCCATAAATCTTTCAAGGACTCAGAAAATTTACTTTTGTTATTCCCACCTTTTTTCTTCTGAAGAAAACAGAAGCCACAGGTCTTTTCAGGAGAAGCTGCTGGATCTTTGTTGATTCCTGTAGAGTTTTAACCCATATAAATCTATTGCAGATCTGATCTGAGGTGGTTTCTTGGTTTTTTTGGTGTTGGTGTGTTGGGTATTTTGGTTGTCTTTGGTTTTGTTTGTTTTTTACCCCACAAAAAGTCTGAACGGGATTTATTTACTATCATGGTTCCCCATCAACATGGGTGCTACCCTGGACCTTTGTGCCTTTGCAGAAGTTTAAAATATGACACTTTTAGTTGGTCATTCAGAGAGAGATAATTTTTCTGTTTGTTTCTTGTTTCCCCTTTTTCTCTGAGGCTGTGTCATCAGAGTTTCTGCCTGTGATAGTGGATGAATATCTAGGAAACACAGATGATCCTGCTGAGCTACGGGACAGATTTCTGGATTTGCTGGGGGATGTAGGAATTGTCATGCCATCCATTAAAGCATTGAATTATCACAGAGGTGAGCTAATGAACACCAGTAGGATGTGCAAACCTCTTACTACATGGTGTAGTAGACACAATGATGTAGACACAAATCCTGTCGTGTGTAGGCACATTTTGAGATTCCCACTGGGAACTTGAGGGTAAAGAGTGATACAGGGCTGCAGGACTGTGTGAAGCAAATGTGTGCACTCCTTTATCTTTGTACTAGTGTCTTGCACTTACGCTCCTAGTCACAATATAATGAGAGCAGAGCATGATAACACAGGTAAATATTTGCTAAGTGAAGTATACAGGCTTAATGATTAAAACATATTAAAGCAACCCTGGAATTTGTCCTCTGGCCCTCTGCTACTTGGGAAGTCAGCAGCTCTCTAGTCTGGAGATTTTCTAGTGTTATAGTGTAGACAAACAATGCCAAAATACCCAGAACTGGAAAATAATTTGATGTAACTTTCTTTTCTCTAAGTTTTCCTGGGGCGAATCTTTCATTTTTTTTGTGTAAGAGCTGCGAGTTTTTAATTTTTAATAAATACTCAAAATACATATTTTAATGTAGCATTACATTAAAACTCTACCCAGTATAAAGATTTGGGCATATTAAAGTAATCTTTTAAACAGCAGATGTCAGCTTTAATTTATGCATCTCTTCTTTAGCTCTCTAAATGTTATGTTTTCTAGAGTCTGGAGCTCCTGCCTACTTCTTTGAATATCAGCATCGGCCTACTGCGTACTGGGATAGTAAACCAGAGTATGTGAAAGCTGATCATGGAGATGAAGTTGGATTTGTCTTTGGAGGACCATATCTGGCTGGTGAAATTCAGCTACGTAGTAAGGAACATTCAATGTTCTTATAAATTATAAATTACACTTATAAATTACTCTCATAACACTAGCGCTACTCTTTTCAGTAGTGCTACTTCCATTTTTAATCAAAGTGCATATATTAACAGCAAAACTGAAGTATAACTCTTTCTCCTGTTAGAATCTGTTTAACACTAATTTACTGTCTTCTCCATTCTTTGCCATGTAGTAATGTTTTGATTTCTGCCACATATAAAAATTATTTTGTATTTTGTTTCTTAGGTGAAGTTACAGAGGAAGAAAAGAGCCTTAGTAGAACTTTAATGAAGTACTGGGCTAACTTTGCTCGAAATGGGTAAGAATCATGAGATTCATGAGACACATTGGTTTGTACTGATTCCATTGTGAGGTAGCTGTTTTGTTAATTCAGTCTTAATTGCTGTGATTGAATTCCTCTGCGACTGAAAAGGGCATTCACTCTTTCTTTCTTGTTGTTTACAGAAATCCTAATGGTGAGGGGTTAGTTGAATGGCCATCTTATAACCTAAATGAAGAATATTTACAGATAAATCTGAAACAGAGGAAAGCCAGAAAGTTGAAAGAAAAGAAGGTAGACTTCTGGAGAAAGGTGATGTTTGAAAAGACAAATAACAAAAGAATGGAACAGAAGAAGGTTAATTCAGAGTTATAATCTACAGTCTAAACATGCAGATAATATCCAAATCATTAGGATAGTAAAAGAAATTACTTGAAGTAACTTTGAGGATAAAATTATGTTTTCCTTCTTTTCAGCTTTTCTTCACCATTGTCATATTTGCAATTATTCACTGTAATAATTCCAATTGAGCTATTTCCCATTTGTGACCTTTTACTTTTTCTTGGATTTGTTTCATCACTTATTGAATATAGTTACCAAACTGCCCTAATGCTCAGGTTTTTCTACCCCTTTCCTGTGACTGAAGACAGAATGTAGCAGCGACTCTGTTTTAATAAAGTGAAATTAATAAAGACCTGATTTGCAAGTAAAACTGTCTTTTGATGTCAAGTGTATCAGTGGTTGTACAGCAGTTTTGGTCTGATTTACATACAGAAATGTCCTCTGTAAAAAAAAAAATGTTCTGCTTTTTAAGTTGGTTTTACAGCAGAGTTAGTGTATTTCTGACTGTTGTGATGCAACACAGTGATCTGTACAGTGTGATCTGTAACAAGCTGGAATTGACTTCTCTCAAATGTTAGAAGAGGGAGAAATGGTCTCCACTGCCCACATTTTTTCCCTTTTAAATTTAGCAATAAGTCGCTTAGAGAGATCCATGTTGGTAAGATTATTTTCACACTTTCTGTCTTTTCCATGGTGGTTTGTATTGTGCTCCAGGCTGTTCTCTGCGCCATCAGTTTCACATTCTCTGTTTGCACTGGGTCACAGCACTGGAGAGAGATTTGTTTGTACCAGAATTATTCCAGTGACTTTACCAAATGATATGCACTTGGACTGCCAAGAACAAGTCTTGAACACTGCATTTCAGCGTTGTCAAAAACTTTCTCTGCTGTCTTCTTTGTTTCCTATATCTGGCTCCTAGGCTGCTCCAGCTACTCCAGCTGCATTCCTGACCATATTGCTACCTCACAGCAGAGTTATGCCACTCCACAGATCCTACAGGGCACTCTGCATCTGTTCCACCCTTCTATCTTCTCCTCTCTGTGTTTCTGGAAGAGTTTAAGATAGTTCTTAGCTAATAATGACCTACAGAAACTAACTGGCCATCCTTTCTGTCTGAATGACTTTACTGGAAGAAATAGGGTGGGATTTCCTACATCTTTCTGCCCAAATGCTGTTGCCAGTCAGAACTCTTGGAGGTAGGGTTAGACTGTTAGCACAACTCCTCTGCTAAGGAATTCTGTCCCTTCTTTGTTCTAGCTAACATGTATTGTGATGGGAATATAATCTCAGAACATCCTCGATAGATTTTCATTGCACATACAATTTCCCTGAGGTCCTGTACCACTCCCTTTGAAAGGAGATAAACAGGCAGCATTGTAGGTATATGTACAGAAGATATGCTTGTGTATGTTTTAAGTGCAGTGGAACTGACCTCTTATGCACAGGCACAGTGCTAAAAATAAATCACAGTGGAAAATGTCAAAAGATTTGTCTGCTTAGGGGTGAGTGCTCTGATACTCCATCCCATCCCGGAGACATCCTGATGTGAGATTACCACATGCTAAAGAGGCAGAGTGTTAAAGCTGTCGAAGCGCTAGCTTCATAGACTCTAAGTTTTATACACTCCAGCTTCATTGAATACTCACCAGTGGCTGAGTAAAAAAACAAAGTGACCCTGTTTTACACACAGACTTGTGAACATTTCTACCGTACATACTTGAAGCAAAATGTAATTGTGAGCTCTAATGTAATTATGGACCTATAAATATGATATTTGTCTCTATTTTTCACCAATTGAAATCCAGAAAGGTAGCAGTACATTAAAGTATAAAGACGCAAATGTCGTTATGTGGCAGGATTTCTTTTTAATAATTGATGCCTGACCTATGCATTATTCACTGATTGAGGGTAAGCTGCAAAATGTTCTCTCTTAAAATCAGATGCCAAACTGGATTCAATAATTCCACTTGCCAGGAATGTAGATTGTCTGTAGAATCTGTCTCCAGATTCCACAGGTTTAGTCTATGTCACTAGAGTAAGAGTTTCCACTTTTGAGGTCATACTTGTAGATCTATACAAACTATCTACAGAAAAGGCTGTAGGGATCTAAAATCCTATTTGTTCATTATCTTATTTTAAGTAAGATTGGCAGAGTTTGCAGAAACCGGTAATATTTTCAGAATGGCTGCTTTGTTTGGCTTTCAAGTTGTACACCTCTAGGACTGCGGATGGGATATGGGCTGAGACATTTTGCAGAATGGGCACTTGAAAGAGCAGTGGTGAGCAGAACAAAGAAAGATTGAAGAGTAAGGCCTGGAAAATAGAATAGCAAATTATGGGGAAAAATAAAGGGAAAACAAATGAGAAAGGACAGAGTTTAGTAAAACCAGTGAAGATCAGGAGATAGAAAATAAATTGTCTATGGAGATAAAGTTTGTTTCAGCAAAAGGAAAGAGCAGCAAGCAGAGCACAGAATTTGACTTTGTAGCAGAAGACTCTTCCTGTAGTTTGCAGGTCACAAGTGAGTTGAGGTGTACATGCCCTTCAGGATGGAGGCTGAGTCACAAGCCGGGGGGGGGCGGAATTCTTGTAGTTCCACCTCACGTGGGAGCCATTTTCCCACACCAGGAACCAAAGCAGCCCAAGGTAAGCGGAGAAGGCGAGAGAATTTGCAACAATATTCAAGCAGGTGAACAAGAGTGCAGAGTAAAGTACACAAGCACAGCCATAGTACACAGGACAAGTAGGTGCATAATTATATGTGCCAAATAATTTAATGGCAGTGAGTCTTCAGAGCCTACTTAGCTAAAAACAACGACGCAAGCAGTACATTAATCTATAGAAATGCTGTCTCTGACAACTGAGAGTTCTCATGATACAAAATTGTAAAACAGCCTTTCTGGGGCAAGAGCTATGGAGCCTTGCCAAAAAATAAGTAAATATATTATTAAAAAAAAGCAGAGTCCAAAGCTTACATAAAACTAACATCTCCTTAGTTATGTGGGCAGAAAGTCTCTTTTATTTCTATTCAGCTCTCCCCTATTTTTTGTATCATGCTCCAATGTGAATTCACACAGAAGTCCATAAACCCTCCTGGTTTTCAGAGGCATTAAATGTGCAGTTACCACCCAAATCCTTTACTATTGTTCACATGCTACAAAACTGAGAAATCATCTCTTTAGCATTGCAAGACTCTTGTATTGTGTTAGAATCCAAACATCCCTGAACATGCAAGACTGAGTAATAGGTGGAGTACCTACTCTGCAGGAAAAGCTAAAATTTTTCTAGTATAGTTTTTATTAAAAAATATCCTTTTGTGAGAATAAAAATCCCTGAACTTCTACTTCAGCAAAAGCACATTTTTCAGGAGTATTATTTGAAATTTTGCTCTTTGTGGCTATATTGTGTGTTTCTTACATTGAGATATTAATACTAAAATGATGTAAACTGATGTAATAAAGTAAAAGAGTAGTTCCCTTCCTGGTCTCTCCACTGTGTAGTGTATGGAAATCCTAACTTAATTGCAAAAGATGGCAGTATTACAGCAGCAGGACAAATCTCCTGGTGTAATAGAAGACTGTTTTCAAAGCATTTTAAAGCACATAGTTCATGGCAGAGATTTTGTGAATACTAGTGAGCCAGTATGAAACTTGTGGGGTCACTGTGCAAGGCAGGAGTGTCCCTGTCCCCATATGCAGCTGAGCTGCCATGCACTGCCCTTGCAGGAGTGGCTTACAGGCACGGGAGTTGCTCTAGTTGCATGCAGCTCGAGCTTCGTTTTACCTGATCGGTGTCTGCCTTGCGCAATAGTTACACTTAACCGAGTACATAAGGCAGCACACTGAGAAGGTAAATATGTGACCAGCTTGCAAAATGGCGACTGGAAAGGACACATTGCTGCTATCCTGCATTCTCACCGTCGGGGTCACAGCACTTATAGCTACTGGTAAGCTTCAGAAGAGTTTTTCCCTATTGCCTTCTATAAGGAGAAAGAGCACATATGCAGCTTGCTCACCGAGGGGAACTCCTGCTTTATCAAAGGACCTGGACACCCAACCTTGCTGCATAGAAAATAGCTCTTAATAGCAAATGGTTCTTAATTTCTTTTCGTATTCTGTTTTTGGTCATTTGTCTTGTTTGCCTTTTTTTGCAAATAGCAAAATCAAGTTCCTGTCCTAAAATCTTGGGTCCTTCTGAGGGGCCCACTGAGCAGCCCACTGTACCACATTTGTAATTTGATATTGAGAACTTTTCACATAGATCTTAAAATTAATCTTACCTAAATGGTAACAGTATTTGTATATGCCAAACTATTTTCAGGTATGTTAGAAGATTTTCCTTTTGACTGTACATACTATTAAGGGTCTGGAACGTATTTTGCATGTTCAGAAATCCTTTTCTTACGAAGGATTTTACTTTTCTTAATGAGAGCAATTTATAGGACTTTTAACTAACAGCCTGGATCAAAAAGGACTGAGATCTATATGCAATTACTAATGTGTGGGGATAGTAAGACAATAGATATGATGTACCTGGGGGAGAGGATATGTACAAACAGATGAGAATGAAGGCTGAAATAATGCCAGCTATACTGATAACAGTTTGTTGAAGCCTTATGTATGGAAGTGAATTGTTTAAGCAAACAAAAGGTGTATAATTAAACAGGTAAAGCTCTTAGAAATCTGCCAATTACTTACAAATAGACCAGTTATGTGATTTTTGTGCTCACATCCCCCAGGACAAAAAGCAGAGCAACCAGAAGTGAGGACCAAATATGGGAGAGTCCGAGGGTACCAATTCGAAGTTGAGGCAGCTGGGAGGAGTGTAAATGTGTTTTTGGGACTTCCTTTTGCTAAGCCTCCGGTTGGACCACTGAGGTTTTCTGACCCACAGCCACCTGAGCCATGGGAAGGTGTCAGAGATGGCACTTCCTACCCACCAATGTAAGACAAAACCAAAAACATTGATCTTTTTGATAATTTTATATTATATGCAATTCCAGGACACTGATGTACAGGGCAATCAAAAGCCACAAAGACAGATTCCTTGGTGCTATCTTGTTGCCACCTGTAACTCTTACATTACAATGCATTTCTAAAGACATTTTTATAAGCTGCTCTTTTTATTAAAAACTGCCATCCAATGGGCATCAGTGATGAACTAATATGAACCAGCACTTTGCCAATAACGTTCTGTTTTGGGAGCATTTGGCCCCATTTGGGGAGCATTTAGCAATGTTTATAAACTGTAGCTTTGGAGCAGAAACAGAAGCTGAATAATGTTAGAATAAAGTATTAGAAGAAAAAAAATGCTGAGTGAGTCACATGCTCGATAGGACACATAAGAAATGCAGACCAATTCTAGCCAATGTTGTAAATGTCTTACTCCATTTGTACTACTGGCCTTGTTTAGCACCTCAAGCCTAATACCTATCATTACAATGTAAAAGGTTATTGAAGGGGTAAAATAATTCATTTGCATTTTCATTGAAGTAATTTATAGCTATATATATTTGCAAGTATACTTATATAATATTTTGAAACAGGCAAAATTATATCTGCATGTCACTATGTACTGCTGTAGACTGTGGCTCCTTTTTACAGATCTCCTTAATGTCAGGTCAAAGGATGAAAATATATTACAAGTGAAAACAATATTTTAGGTTTTCTTTTGCCAACAATCTAGAAATGTACTAGAGATTGGTTTCTAATTTGCACTTTATTGTGGAAAAAAAGCTACACTTCATAGCTTTGAGGTTTCAGTTATTTCTGTTGTTGGTTATTTTTTCATTTCTTCAGGTGTCTACAGGATAAAGAACAAGCACAGGTTTTTTCGGATGCTATTACTAATAGAAAAGAAAAAGTTCTTCTCCAAGTATCTGAAGATTGCTTATACCTAAATGTGTATACACCTGTTTCTACAGAAAAACAAGAGAAGCTGCCTGTAAGCAAAATCATTATAAAACCTCTAGCAAAATTATTTTACAGCAAACCTACAACCTGCACTATATGAAGACTTACAGGTGCAGTTTTGTAATGATGATCAAGTTACATGCTTTGCCTCAGTATTTGCTGAGGTTTGAAAGATACACAAAATCTTATTTCACAAATAAAATTTTATTGACATTTTATCTAGGCAATGTTTGATTTAATTTGTGAAAAGCCACGAGGCACTGATATAATGTAAGTATTTAATAAAATCAATCAATGCAATTTTGTAAGACTGCAGGCCTCATAGTCGAAAGATTTCTACCATTTGTGAAATGTAATCTGAAAGAGTCAGGATCAGAACAGCACAAAATAGTATATTCTGATGTATATTTAGATTTTTATCACTGGGAGCTCTTATCCGTGCTGGGTTGTTTCTGGTTTTGTCTTTCCAGGTCTTTGTATGGATCCATGGAGGTGGATTAATTTTTGGAGCAGCTTCATCATACGATGGTTCAGCATTAGCGGCCTTTGACAATGTGGTGGTGGTAGCAATTCAGTACAGATTAGGTATTGTTGGATATTTTAGGTAAGATATTTCATCTCTGTTTTTGCTAAGTGATTTCCAAAATTATGTGCGCAAAGCCTTTGTGAAGAGACGTGCAGAATACTTGCTTATGCAAAGAAACCATATGTTTCTTAATTACACATGCAACAGTTGGGAACAATTGACAAGTCCTAACTCAGCTTCCAAGTCTTCTAGTTTGATTGGTTCTCTAATCTCAATGCTTTCTGAATCATTTATTTTTCAGTTGTGTAGAGAATGGCAGCTGATTTCTTATACCATAGAGTGTATTTTTCTCTGTATTTTTTTTCTTGCATTGAGAATTTAAACAACTCTATTGTTTCTTTGAAGCACTGGTGATAAGCATGCCCGAGGTAACTGGGGGTATTTGGATCAAGTAGCAGCTCTTCAGTGGATTCAGGAAAATATCGCACATTTTGGAGGAGATCCAGGATCTGTCACTATAGTTGGAGAGTCTGCAGGAGGGATCAGTGTTTCTGCTCTTGTAAGTTCAGAGTAATATTGAATTTTAATTACTTAGGGGAAAAAAACCCACTGTCCATGGTCGTTTTTATTACCTGCATGAAAAGACAGTGAGAAAGGGATTGTCTTACAGTAAATGACACATCACTGTGGGATGCAATGTGACATCAATATCAATACAGCTTCTAATTGATGAAAATGTTCTTTTTATACTCAGATTTTGTAGTTCAGACCCAATGTTGTTCCTTATCTACTGAATTGAATTTGGGGTGAGGCAGGGGTGGTTGCAGTGCCAAAAACCTAAAAATTTATCCTTGTGAGAAAAGTCCTTTAAGAGGACGTATTGCCCGTTTCCTGTTTGCTTTGACAGTCACCTGTGCAAAGTAACCCACTGAACAGTCATGATATCTGAACTAGATGTGCATTTTGTGACCAGTCATGGTGTAACATTTTTACATTGACACTGAGTGCATTGGCTAAGAGGTGGTTCTTCTCCAGTCTCACAATTTGGTACAGACCATGCAGCGAAACCAGGGTTCAGTGATACATGTGATAAAAATTCCTGTTTCCTAAGCTCCTGCCCTTTGGCCAAGAGTTTTTTATTCCCCTTCTGCAGCACAGCTGACCTTTATTCGCTCCACATCTGGCTTGCAGTGTGGTTCCATGAAGTCCTGGAAGCAAGGTGCTATGGGAGGGGAAAAAGCAGGCAAGAACTCCTTATCCCTGATAGTGCTGCCAAAGCCCTTTGCATAGCTGAACTGTGACCAGAGGCTACAGAGTAACAGTCTTATGACCTTTGTTTTCAGAACGTTTTAAATGGTATTCCTGATACTGAAATTCTAAGTTGGTGGTCAGAACATAATGCTTGTCATGCTTGTAATTCTTGTTCTGGTTTTTCACAGGTCTTATCTCCCCTGGCAAAGGGCTTGTTCCATAAGGCCATTTCAGAGAGCGGTACTGCAATCAGGGCTTTGTTCACTGACCAGCCTGAGAAGGAGGCACAGGTGGGTATTTTGTGGTATTTTTAATTATTTTCCAGATAGTTTTGCATATCTTAAGCTGTTTATTTCAAAATGTAAAAACAGGTTTCTTTCTTGTGAAACTATGACACAAAGACAACATTTCAGTGTGCAAAAAATACATGTTTAATGATGATTTGCTTTTCAAATACCCAAATATCCACATATGTCTGAGTGAAAGCAAAAGACTAAGTAAGTGAAGAGAGAAGCCAGGGAAGAATTATGAAATATAAAGTAATACTAATACATGTACTGTCTTTGAGAAAAGTTGAGCTATAATATTTGGGTGGAAAATGCCACCAGATTCTGAATACTCTTCTCTTTCCACCTGTTTGATGCCTATTGTGTGCAAAGAAACAACACTTTATTCGATTTGTTTGTATTTGAAAAGAAGAGCTGACTTCAACCCGCTTCAAGCCTTTTAAAAAAAAACAAAACAACAAAAAAACCAACAAGAAACATATTCCAGAAGCCTAGATTTGATAATCTGGGATATAAAAGAGGCAAGGTTATACTGAGCTCTGTCTCTCTAATGACAGCTGTTCCTCCATCCAAAAAGACATCTTCAAGAATGGTATCATGTGCTTTTTGTTGCCATCTACACGATTGTATTCTGACTGTGCATTGCTCTAATTCCCTTATGTCATCCTGCCTTTTCAGCCCAGCACGTTTTTTACCAGACTATTTCTGTATCAAAATACTCTGGAGGAACATGTTTTGTCCTTCTGCTCAGCCCAAATGTGAAGGGTTATGAGGGCTTCCTATTCTCTACCTCTTCAGCTGAAACATGTCTGACTTGACTGAATCTTGTTTAGACTCCCCCCTGCTGGACTCAGGCTCGGTGGCGCACAGAGCCTGCTATGGGAAGTATATGAAGAAGTGTTTGTTTTTATTAATTGCAGAGAATTGCTACTGCCTTTGGCTGTGAAAAATCCAGTTCGGCTGCAATAGTTGAATGCTTAAGAGAAAAAACAGAAGAAGAGATAATACAGACAACACTAAAAATAGTAGGTGAAATTATACTCCTTGCATTTAAATGACATTTCAGATTTTATCATAGTATGCTATCTGTATAGTATGTAATATTAGGAGAACTTGAAGTGAATGTAACGTCTGACTTTCTATACCTTTTCAGGATTTTACAACATTGCGGCTATGCTATACTTCACCTGAAAAATGTGAACAGGTTATTTCCTTTTCATTCTGCATGGACTTTGAGCCATTTGTGTTTCACTGTCATGCTCTACCAGAGGAAGGAAAAGAGCGTATGAAAAGCCACAGTTTCTCCTGGAGAACTTGAAAATTAATTAATCCAATACATTCTGTCCTACTTAAAATTTCTTACCATAATGCTAGCTTCCATGTTCCTTTGCAGTTTCAACACAGAAGTTAGATTTTCCCCCACTGCTCCACACATCCATAATAGGATTGAACTAACTAAAAAGAGATGCCAATTGATCATCATCACCTATGTTTTGCTAACATTAAAAAATATAATGCTAATCTTCACAGAATCTTCTGTCTAGTGCAGAAAACATGTCAGAGAAAATTTAGGGATGGTTTGAATACTGTTACTTCTTACATTTTCATTTGGCACTTAATTTGTTTTTTCTTTGTAACTAACAGTAAAAATCTGATTTTTTTTTCTAGAAGCAAAATTCATGTATTAATGAAGCTGCTTGTTTGGGGTTTTTTTTTCCTCTCCAGCCTTCCCTGTTCGTCAGTGCATCTGCAGACGGTGTATTTTTTCCGAAGAGTCCCAGGCAATTACTATCTGAAAAAGTGATCAATGCAGTCCCATATATAATAGGAGTAAATAACTGTGAATTTGGATGGGTAATTCCTATGGTAAGAGACTTATAATGTCATTATTTATATATTATTTTGTTCCTATAAGATTTTCTAACATATATGATTCTCTGTATCATGCAGATGATGAAATTTCCTGCTTACACAGATGGTCTGGATAAAGATGTTGCACGTCAACTTTTACAGGGCTCCTTACCATTATCCATTAAGGTAATGGACCATCTTCAGAATAACCCAGTGCTGCTGCTTCAACGGCCTGGTTCTATACTAGTACTCCTGAAGAGGTATATTTCAGAGGCAAACTTTGTTCTGTTTGACAGCTTCCTACCATGGGGCAGTAATGGGCAGCAGAAATGGTATATTCATGTTGCCACTAGAGATGGAAAATACACTTAAAATTTCTATCCTAAATGCCCCACTTTTTAAAAAGGAGTTCTGTGGAAATCCAGAAGTTATTCAGGTACTTAAACATAGGTCTCTTGTGACATTTTAGATACCCTGGGTTATCCAAGGCATGCACAGTACTGGCAGGTATGACACGAGACCTGTAGAACACACCCTTTCTGAAGCAGTAGCTGGAGACTAGAAAGGATAACCCAAGATGTCTAAAATGGCACTGTTTAGGTATCCTGAGTTTTTGCTTCCCTGCAATCTATAAACCTCTTAGCCTTCAGGTTCCTTTGTGGTCCCCTGAAACTACTAAATACGAGAAAATGCAAATTAGTAGGTAAGAATTAACAACTTCATAAACATGGCCAGTGCTTGCAATGGATCCTTCAGTGTCACAGACATCCATCGTAAACGTGGAAAGGCAGAGCCCAGGCTTGTTCTGAAAGGGAGTAAATCATGGCCAACTAAAACAACAAATTAATTTTATTAAATTCAACAGGATTTATTTTCTCTTATGAGGGTTATTTCCACAGAAGGGAGAACAGACTACCATATCTATTTATCAGCATCACTGACTGATGTTTATCTAAAGATGTTTGATCTTTATAACTTGCAAACCTCTTTGCCCTGAGAACATCTATATCCAGTAGCTGTGTAACTCCCAATTCTGAGCTCTGAGCCACACTGGCACAGTAGAGGATATTCTCTGAAAGAAGGTAGTGTTTGGGGTTTAGTCAGGATGCACAGATGGCACTCTCAATTAGTGCTGTTACTCTTTATAATATTCATCATCATTATAAGAAGAATTTTTGTTGTTAATTTCAGGGTGTTACTTCTGAAGTTCTTGATCGAGTATACAATGAATACATAGGGAATGCAGAAAACCAGGCTCAAGTGCGAGATGGTCTTCTTGATGCACTAGGAGACTCTTTGTTTGTTCTTTCAGCCGTTGAAGTGGCTAGATACCATAGAGGTGAGTCTCTAATTCAGTATCTACTAGAAGTAATGTATAATTCTGTTTTGGGGTGTGTTTTTGGACAGTATTCATCACACTTCATTATCCAAAGAACTGATAGGTTTTTCATTTTATCAAAATAGCCTGCAATTAAAGTTTATCATTGTTGGTGGCAGGTATTTTCAGCTCTCAAACTAACACTCTTCTGTATATTTTCTACTAGATGCTGGCAACCCAGTCTACTTTTATGAATTTCAACATCGACCAAGTTCAGCGACAGGTGTTGTACCAGAGTTTGTAAAAGCAGATCATGCAGATGAGATTGCCTTTGTCTTTGGAAAGCCATTCTTAGCCGGTAATGTATCCATGCTCGCTAAAGTATTCCTTTAAAAACATCATCATTATTAGTATTACTTACTGGAGGGCTTTTAGAATAAACTTTTCTCTCTTCAAAACATTAGTACCAACATAAGCATTTTCTGTCTTTTGTAGTAGTTACTTTTAATTAAATCATTAATTTGCAGTTCTCTCCTAGAGCTCTGTTCAGGTAAAACTCCCATAGCTTAGACTAACAATTAGTACTGATTACATTCTGTTGGAATTTATTTAGCTGATACTAATTTAATTTTTAATGTTTCCATTTCATCTCTCACTTTGCAGGGCATGCTACAGAAGAAGAAAATAAACTTAGCAGAACTGTTATGAGATACTGGACTAACTTTGCTAGAAATGGGTGAGAATTATAGTGCTAATTATAGCTCAAGTTTTGTCTGTGCTGCCTGGATCATAATAGCAATATTTGGCAGAATTTAAGATAAAAGTTGAAGCAAATTTTTTCTAATCTTAGTGATGCAAGAAAAACTTTTTAAATGAACTTGCAGACTAAAAGAAGAAAAAAATATCCAAGAGCTATTACTCCATCTGCAATGGAGCTTTAGATCCAAAAGTAATGACAATTATTAAACATTTTTTATTACAATGATAAGCATTTTGGTAGAAAACATCTGACTATTCAGGTACTAGAATCACATAATCTGAGCCGGTGCCAGTTTTATAATATGATCTCAGCCTGAGCAGCCAGAGCGCAATTGATAGGTAAATGGAAAGCTAACTTTTCATTATATTATTTCCAGAAATCCCAATGGAGAAGGCTTGGTCCATTGGCCTCAGTATGACCTGGATGAAAGATACCTGGAAATAGACCTAATGCAAAAGACAGCAAAGAAATTGAAAGAACGCAAAATGGAGTTTTGGACACAGCTCACAAAAGAAATGATGAATGGAAGGAGAGAACATACAGATTTATAAGAGTTGAGGAGGGTACAGTTTGCTTTTAAAACCCAAAGTAAAGTCAAAGATAAACTAGTTTCTTAGGATGCAGAGTTTAATAATCACCTTCTAACTCTATTGTTTAATCTGTTGTCATGTGAAAGGAAGGAATCAAGGGAAAATTGGAACGTCTGTGGGACTAAAATCACTGTTTAATGAAGCAAGCAGAAAAAACCCACAATATTTCAGGCTCAAAAAGACCATGGTATCTACTCAGTGGATATCAGAACTCAATAATGCTCCTGTGAGAATGGGGGAATGAGGGGAAAATAGGCAAATATATTGAAATCTTATGTAAGAAATGATCTATTCAGAATAAATCATAAGTGTCAGAATACATTATATGCTCATTTCACTTTTATTTCAGAATAGAATGGTAAGTTGACATTCTCACACCCTCTTTCTACTTTCTTTAATTGGATATAGCTTGTAGAAAGTAGAGCATCAATCAAAAAACATCTGTGATGGCCTTGACATCTCGCTAAGGAGGACAGAAAATCTCTACTTGTTTTCTTGTTTAGTAAACTGTTATAAATAAATGTTGCTTTTTATTTTTTTGGAACTTCCTTTTCTTTCACATAACTGATACAGGCTAATTCCAAGAGGTTAAATCACACCATAAAGCCAGAAATGTGCCCAATTTCTTTCTTAAACCTAAAGGGTTTCAGACATGGATTTTCCAGCTTTCTTTGCAGGACCTAGGTCTCAAGGCTCTAGGGTTTTCACAGACTACTCTCTTGTGTGATTATCTGTTCTTCAACTCTTTCTCGCAAAGAATTCAGGGAGGAAGCATTGCTGGCAGGACAGGCACCCACTGAGATGGAGGGGACAGAAAAGTATGATGTTGTTCACGGCATGTTGTTAGCTCACCATTGTCTGTGGGCCCACAAAGGGAAGACTTGCTGATGTGAACAGCATGCACTCCCAGGCTTTCTCCTTTCGAGGGCACTAGGAGCTGTGACCACATTTTTGGCATATCTGGAATGCATTAGGGCACACAAATAGTGGAGTGGCTTTTTCATAAAGTTACATGACAAGCAAGATACACCTGCCAGGCACAAAGGAATACACAATGTAAGCATCCAAGAATCTGTAAGAACTCAAAACAATACACAAACAGCGATAAATTAGCTCTAACTACCCCCTTAACTGATGCTGAGCTCACTTTCTCATCTCCCACATGCCACTGACTGTGGCTACTCTTCCCAGGAAGGGCTGTCACAGCAACACATCGGCAGCCCAAGTTCCTGCCTTCAGGTGTTGATTTCGGGAGGTTGTCTTCTTCTTCCTCCTCATCTCTGGGTTCACTTGGGTTTGCTTTTACACATCAGTGGATTTTGAGCAGTGTGATCTATACTGAGCCTCTGCCTGGCTGTCCCTTTGTGCATTTTTTCCATAACTTGCAAAAAACACTAGTTGTTACCATTACTTGCAAAAGGCCATCATTAAGTAACAGCTAATTGTAGCAACAATGTTCAGCCATACTGCTAGTTCTGTCACACATTTCTCAATGCAGCATATGGGGCACACTGGGCGTTTTATTCCTTCCCCTGTAGGGAAGTATCCAAAGTAGGCTTTCAATCCATTGTTGGTTTGTTTGTTGAATTAATGTTTCTGTCCTTGTAGATTGCTACATTATGTCCCAAGCCACATTTTATTTTATATCTTTAATATTAACGGTCACTTGGTATAAATATCCAGTTCAGCTCAAGGTAACAGTATATATACATTAAATACAAACATATTCACTGTGCACTATTTGAAGGAATTCTTAGCAGTGTATTTATTTGATAATATTCAGCAATAACTGCTGCTGTTGTACTGTTTTTCACATTTTGTCAATAGAACACTTAAACTTTTTAAAAAATGTGTTAATTATATATAATTTTTGTAATTGCCTTTCCAAGTTGGTGATCACAGGTTCCACAGAGCTATCTCAAAAGAGTGGAGTTGTAGCCAGAACTCTGATAGCTGACTATCCTGAAAAACAACCTAAAGTAAGAAATTTAAAAATGTATATTCTTCCATATTTTAGCACTTTGATGGTGTTCAATATTATTACTGACCTTTTTAATACTGTGGCTTTCCACATGTTGATGCTTCCTGTGAAAAAAAAATCCATTTGCACACCGATCCATGACGCACACCCATTTACGATACTGCTTTGTTCAAACTTGCAAATATTCCATTTTGTGCATGCTGTTGTAACTGATTTATGTCACATCTTTTACATGAAACATGACTCTGGCCTTCAGCTATGATGAAAGGAATTGGAGTTCTGCAAAATCCCTTCACGTTCCCAGCACTGTGACTCAGTTGCTGAAGAAAGTACTGCCCAATGAGGGGTGTCATAGTTAATACAAGAAAATTGTCAGTCTTTTGTTATACTGATTGCAGAGAATTGCAATTATGCTGGCAGCGAAAAACTGGATTCAGCTGCAGTTGTTCTTTGCTAAAGAGAAAAAAGAGCAGAAGAGATGGCAAAATTAACTCTAAAAACAGTAGTTAGTGCTGTACTTTGTTTTACAAGACAGAAAAAAACCTCTAAAACTAAGACAACTTGTATCAAAACCATTGTATGACACTTGTTTGACTTTTGCAGGACTTCACAACAGTGCACTTGAACAATAATATTGCACCTGAAGAATTTGGACAGGAACATTCCTTACCCTGCATTTCAGAATAGAAGTGCATTTATCACGCTAATGTAAACCATTAATGCTTTTTTTGTTTGGGTTTTTGTTGTTGTTGTTGTTGTTTGTTTGTTTTCTCTGGGAATGGTTATGAACCAGTCAGACACACAAATGCCAAACAGGAGAGTTAAAATTGCAAAAATGGAACTGAACAGCTTTGCATAACTCATTGTGTCACCCCTGTCATCAGCAAGGCACTTCCTAGCAGTTGGCTGATTTTTTAATACAGTGTGCAAGAAGGAAAGATGCGCGTTGGAGGAAGTAGTACAGCATTTAGCAAACCTTTCTTGGAAGTAGAGTAATTGAGAAAGCTTTCCTTTTTCCAATACTGATCTTTTGGTAGTAGCTGTTTCATCTGTTGCCATGTGCTGGCTTGTCAGTTCTTTTGCAGTCTTACCACACAAGATTATTTTGACTCTTCCAACCAAATTGGTTAACAGGTCACTCTTTGTCTTGAGCATTCAGCATTTAATTCTTGTGCAGTACTAAAATTATGTAAGAGAAACTAGGCACAAGGCCTGAAACTTAGTTATCTTTGATGTTATAACTAAAAATGGGTCACGCATGTGATTTCTTTAGGTCAATACTAAGAAAGCTGAATTATCTTTCCAAGCAAAACCAACACGTAAATAACAAAGGTGTATTTTTTTTCTGCAGCACCCTCTCTTCATTGATGCAGTTGTGGATGGTATATTTTTCCCTAAAAACCCATCACTGCTGCTAGCTGAAAAAAGGATCAATGCAGTCCTGTACATAATAGGAGTAACCAACCACGAATTCAGATTTCTGCTTCCAGCTGGAAGATGCATATAATGCCCTTTATTTATATGTCGATTTATTAACTATTCAGGAGCTTAAGAGCTCACAGAAAACATTCTTTTTATTCTGCAGATGCTGAATCCTTTTGCAAAAGGATTGGACAGAAATGTAGCATTCAAGCATAAAAGAGCAGAGTCTTTCACAGTAAGAGGCAATTTTAATGTGCTAATTGACTTTTATCTAATGAGGGTTGGTTCCTCAGATCTGCACTAGTCCCTCCTTTGTTTTCCCTCTTCATTTTCTTGGATACAGACACTGCGGCAGAATTCTCAGGTACCATGATGTCCTTGGTCTAGGTGCCAGATGGGGCAGGCATTAGGTTGCGGTTTAGGCTGTGCAGAGGGTCCATCTGTTCAGGGTCCCAAGGCTGGTCTCCAAGCTCCAGGAGATGCTCCACGTATCTGAGGAGAAAAACCAATCCCAGAAGTGAATGGAGTGAGCTGGAGATAACTCTGTGGAAACTCACAATAAGGTTATTCAGACTTTGTTTTCTTTCTGTGAGAGATTTCCACACACGGAAAGCAGCACGCATTGCTGACTGGCAGTACCTGAGCAGGTATAAGTGTCATACCCTTTGAGCTCCTGAAAACCTCTTGCTTCCAAGTGGAGTTTCAACAGCTAACACCAAAACACCAGCTCTCTGTTTGGGTTACTTATTTGTTTATTAGACAATCCAGTGAACTTTAATAAACTTCAGCATCAACCAAGTTCCACTAAATGTTCAAAACCAAACTTTCTAAAAGCAGATAGTGTAGAGGACATTGGGTTTTTACTTGGAAAGCCCTTCTTGGCAGGTATATGGGTCTGCTAAATAATTTGTTTACTCATCTTTTGTACTTGAGCACTGTTAAAAGCATTTCTAGTAAAATAAGAAATCGTAGTATTCTTGCAGCGTGAGGTCTGACGCTCTGCCACGACCTTCTGTGCACGAAAGTGCGCTCCAGAGCGGGTGAGCAGCACACTGAGGAGAGGCTGACCTGGCTTTGCCCGGGTGGGGCAGGTCCCATCCGCCCTCCTAAGTACCGAATTATCTCTGTTTCTAACGATCGTACTCCGGAACTCCGTACTCGGCAGACAAGCTCACAGGACACGGGGCGAGCGACTGCCACCGCCCCTGG
>NW_010172351.1:0-2959 GCF_000695765.1 Mesitornis unicolor
GGGCAGCGGGCAGGAGGGGAGTGGGCAGGGCGCTGGCAGTGGATGGAGAACGGACATGGAGCGGGCACGGAGCAAGTGATGGACAGAGAGCACGCAGGGAGCAGGCAGCAAGCGGGCAGTGGATGGAGACTGGGCAGGGAGTGGGCTGTGGGCAGGAGGGGAGCGGGCAGAAAGCGGGCAGGGAGTGGACAGAGATCAGGCAAGAATCGGGCAGTTGGCAGGGAGCAAGCAGTGGATGGAGAGCAGGCAGGAAGCAGGCAGCAAGCTGGCAGTGGACAGAGGCAGGGCAGGGAGTGGGCTGCGGGCAGGAGGGGAGTGGCCAGAGAGCCAGCAGTGGATGGAGAGCAGGCAGTGGACAACTGCTAATCTGCTAACGGGTTGCCCAGGGAAGTTGTGGATGCCCCCTCCCTGGAAGTGGTCAAGGCCAGGGTGAACAGGGCTTTGGGCAACCTGGTCAGTGGGAGGTGTCCCTGCCCATGGCAGAGGGTTGGACTGGATGAGCTTTAATGTCTCTTCCAACCCAAATCATTCTGTGACTGTATAATCCTCTAACTGGCAAGGTGCAAGCAGGGCATGGGGATCTGGCAGACAGCAGGAGCAGGAGGGCAGTCTCTGACTCCAGCCCTCACTTAGCCTGCCCTCCATGTAAGCCCACTTGTGATGTGTAGTGGCATTGACCAGGTTCCCTCCTCATAGGCTCAGGAGAAGCCTGGCTATGGCTGCCATGCAGATACATGGCTGGCTCATTGTTGACTGGCAAGAATCAAATGGATAGTGCATTTATGTTGGCAGTAAGTTTCTGTCAAGCGAGGAAAACTCTCATGTCAGTCCTTTCCTGCTCTAGCTCAAGCCCTCTGGAAAAGCTGCTAATGTCACCCCAAAGCATGGCTGGAATGGCTCTCCACACCCAGATGAACTCAGATGGTGTTTGACTGTTCCAGGCTGTTCTGGGTACAGGTGCTGCAATAGTAGTTGCCTTGTTTTAGCATCCTTCCACCCCTGAGCTGCATGACAGTGACAGCTTCATGAAATGGCAGCTCTGCATCTGTCAGACAGTGTGACCCAGAACATCTGAGCATTGCCCTTTCCACTCTGGCTACCATCAGGATAGCACTGCTTACCCCACCTGGCTCCACCAAAACAGGCACTAGCAAGACTAAGAGATGCCAGCAGAAGATCTGAGGCTCAAACAAGCAAAGGTTTGAGGAAACACATTTCTTCCACTTTCTGGTACACCCCCCTGAATGCATGGCATGGAAAACCAGAGTGCAGAAGAGTCATGAAACAGCACCGTAGGCTAGGTATGCCAAATGCTGAAGTAGTTGTATGAAGAAGCCTGGTAGCTGCCCTGACAAGCTAGGGACGTGTCATATGAAAGGGATGTGGGCATGATTCAGTTTGCTAGTTATACTTCTGTATTTCCTGTCAACGAAACATTTCTCTGCAGCATCACCAAACCCAAAATACTTAAATGAAGTGTCTAAGCACTGTGAGACAACTAAAAGCTAGTTCTAGTTAAATCTGAATAATTCTGGGATTGTAAGAATTCAAGATGATAAATGTGAGAGGAATGAGAAGGGCGGTGACTACTGCCTGTGGAGCACTGAGGAGGTAGCAGAAGATAGAGTGCGTGGAAACTCCGCCATGAAAAGTCAGTGTCTTTCTAGAGTCCACAACAGCTCTAACTCCAGTGGATGCAGGAGCTTTAATTCAAAGGCTTCTTCTTTGAAGGGTCTTTGTTGGTCTCTCTACTGATAAGGACTGAGAGGTTAATCAGAGGTTAGTGGTTTTGTTAAATGATACCATGTCTCTGTTAGTTTTAATTTCTGGCATTTATTGACTCTGTGAACTTATGTTGGTGTGTAATGATCCCTTGGTTTTGATCACATAATTTCCATAAGTATCTCTGGTACACTGCTAATCATAACCAAGTTAACTGAAGAGATAATGTTCCTAGATAATATTTAGCTTGAAGCTTGCTGTATTTGTGTCACGTCTGATAGATGACTTTGTTGCATACTTCTCCCAGAGCAGCTGATTTAATAAAAGATACTGCTCCTTCCCACAAACATTGCCTTAAATGACTGTAGCTACCACGCTATTACTCTTTGTACTACACTAAATACGTTTCAGTCCTTCAGGATCTTTCACCTGAATGTTTTGGTCACTGCAGCAGAGTACGCTGCGGCTGTACTTGTGAATGTACACGTACATTTGGCACAGCCCAGCGAGCTTAGATACTGTTAGCAGTGTGGCTGTGCTAACCCAGACTGCCAGAAACATGAACCCCTCAAGAGCTGTAGGTGAGCTGCGCTGCAGTTGGTGAGCTCTTAGTACCTCCTATCAGCACAACTGGTCCTCTAGCTGAAAGTCAGTTCTGGTGAATACCTACATACGCCTGTGACAGCAGGGTAGTCCTGCTCAAAGAAAGTCTCCTGGAGTCTGATTTTTGTTTACTGTGATTTAAATAGGGGAAAAAAGTCTTAAAACTTCATAGATCTTATGTAGAAACCTCTCCTGCAAGATCCTCCCAAAAACAGGAACAAAACTTTAATGATCAAATTAATTCACTTTGGTGTAGAAGTTACTTATGTCATTCACCGGTAGCACATTCTGTGGGATTACCTGAAGATGGATAGGTAGGAATGGAGTGAGGAGTTTGTGCAACAGTTATCTTTGGCTATAGAACAAATTGCAAAGAGAGTCCATAAAATCATAAAAGTGCAGACACGAAAGTTATATTGCCAGCCCACCCTGATGTCAGTATGTCAACAGTGATCATATATTGAAGCCCTGAGGACAGAGATGGGAGTTCATTACTGCTTTAACCTGAGCATTTTATTGTTTTACAACGCAGGACAGAGTGAGAGTGCAAAGCTCTCTCCCTGTTGAACTCTTGTTTTCCTTGGTTTACCAGGAGTTTATGTTTAGCAGGTTTTCCAAACAAAATACCTCACTC
>NW_010172351.1:2990-8458 GCF_000695765.1 Mesitornis unicolor
GTTTATGCTGCATGTAACATTACCCTGTGCTGGTGCCTGCACTGGCAGGTTAAAATTAGACTTCCTAAATGTCAGTACAGCAGCTTGCTGCTCTGTTACTTCAGCAAGAGTGTTCAACTTTAATTTGTTGTGAATTTCTTGCCTGTGCTACTCTAAACAGCAAATAAGCTAAATCTTACTCAGATGCTTAAGTATATATTTAAAGTATGTACACATAATGATCAGTATTTTGTTTATTCAAGTTTCAATCTGCCAGTGATTGGAATAATAGTAACAATACAGTGGCAAATGGATTACAGCTGATTATTCTGAAAGCAGCTTTGGTACTACTACTACTAGCAATAATGGTAGTTTCTAGTTACTGAAGTCCTTTACATTGCTCTAAACACTCTTCTGAGAAGAAAAGTTGTTTCTTTTCTTTAAATCTTGGCAGAAATAATGCATAAAGGGTGATTTACAAAGATAATACTAGCTTTTAAAGCACATGTGGGAGTTTCTATGCCTTTTAAGTTATTTTTGCTGAACAGCATTCTGTAAAATAAGTAAAATTATTTTTATTCATTCACTTCCCTCACGTGTGATTTCTGATGGTTTGGAGCAGGGCATGATAAAATGTGTAACAAAAACGATGCTGAATTTTATCTCAAAGTCCTCTGTACGTGTAAGAGTCAATCCATATGTCCCAGCACACAGTCTGATGTGGCACGCACATAAGAGGGAAGAAAAGTTGTGGATCTGTAACATCCCTGTGTTTCCACATGTGTGCAAGGTAGGGGTGTGTGTGTGCGTGTGTGTGTGTGACCCTGAAAATGGTTCTGTTTAGCCTGGATTTCTTTTCTGCTTCCCTAAAATACCAGCGTCTTAGCCCATATTTTCCTCTCTTTTCTGACTCGATCTTGCTTGTGTGCTGCCCACATCCAGGAGAGAGCGGTCCCTCTGCCCTTGGTCTCATGCTTACACTTCATTTTATTGAAAACACTATCTTGTCTACTGCCTCAGGGCTTAACAACAAATAGAAAACAAACCTCTTTGTAAATACAAAGCAAAACAGAAAACACATTGTGTAGTAGACTTTTAGCTAGTCCCTGTCTCTGAGAAAACCCGTTTCTGACACAAGGCAAGAAAACCCCATTTGTTTTTACGCTCTGATAGATGGCTTCCAAATCCAATGCTTTCCATTAAAATGAACATTCTGAAACAGCACACCTTTGATCTCTAAAGTTAAAATATTAGCCTGTGATACAGAAAGTAGATACAAATGCACTTAATTTCCAGCATGTGAATATTTGTGTAGTATTCATGGATGTGGTTCTTTGCTATCTAATTTGCTTAGATACTAAAAAGGGTATCAAAAGGTGTCACAGACCTTGCTATCTTTCCTCCTCTCCCCATCCAGCAAGCAGGAATCTTATTTTTGCATGGAAATTAGAGCTGGAAGACAGTTTAGTCCATCTCTCTGCTAACAGCGGTTTGTTACTGATAGTGTATTTATTGGAACTCTGTCCAGTATACTTATCACATATTACCAACCACAGAGTGGAGCTTACTGTCTTTCTTGGAATATATATCATTTGTACAAAGTTATTTCTGATTTTCTGCCTACAATATCCTTTACTTATAGTCATCACAATGCTTTAATCATAATCTCTTGCACAAGCAAAAATAATCTTTTTCTCCTCAGGCGCACATCTTGCAATACACATAGCTCTCCATATGTTCCAGTTAAATTACACTTACTTACCTTCCACTTTGAAGATAGTAAGGTGAGGTCTGCAGTGAAAAGCACCCAGCGCGTTGCCGGCACAGTTCATCCAAAGACCCTGGAAAACCCAGGTTGCGGTGATAACAGAGGATGCTCGACTGGTGACTTTCCACTCATTTGATGCAGTAGCAGCAATAGCAGCTCCCAGCCCACAGAAACAAAATATGAAAGCCACAATCTGTATTCCTAGCATGTTTCTCCGTAACTCAGGGACTTAGTAATGCCACTGCGTGGAGAGAAAAGTGCTTTAGTCATGTGAGTAAGCAAAAAGGCATAACATAAGCAAATTATACTTGAACAAGCTCGGTAACACTTGCTACAGAAAGTTAATGTGGCTGAAAAAATTGTTATGCTTGAGTGATTTAAGAAAGGCCTTAGGCATTACAAATGTTTAGAAAGAAAGACAAGGTACAACTTTATAGGAGCTAATTGGTAGCACGCACTTACTAATTTCTATTTGAAAAAATTAATTAAAATATTTTCATATATTTTTCAATGAAAGTATTCCAGTTAATGCTTAATTTTTAGTTAATTGGAAACTTACAACAACATCTAGCAAAATAAGTTCAGAGTCCAAACTGTACAGTGCTATTTAACGGATTACCATAACATTTTAGAAGGATCACAAAACACTTGAAAAATACATTTTTAAAAGGCTGTGAAATTAATTCAGCCATAACTAGCGACCATACAAGCAGTTTAAAACAGTAGCATCTTGGAGGCAGTGTCTGTGGATGTGTTTATGGAACAGCAAATCTAGAGCAACAACAGATACAGCAAGTGGTCCCTGAGCAGTGATGCAGTAGCCAGCAGAATTAGCATTATGTAGCCCCCAACAAGACTTCTTCTCTGGTCAACATAGAAAATTTACTGCGTCTTGTGGTACGTCTGCTCTGCACGATGAACACAGCACAGAAACATCTGTCTCACCACCGACTTAGCTCCTGCAACCTCAGGCCATGAAAAATCATTAAAGAATATAACTGGTTTAACAAAATGCCATCCTTACAAGTAGAAGGCACTGACACTTAGCAGAGATGATAAGCTTGCGTACAGCACTACACTGAAACAACTATTCTACTTCTAGTTCCTCAGTAAATTCTCAATACAGATGTGGGACCTACACACTATTTTACAAACATTTGTGTCCTCCAGTCTTTCAGGATGCCAACGTCCAGCTTTATTCATGGCAGTTGTCATGCTCCAGCCCTTTTGGCCTACCCTCTGAAGAATTACCACATGTCTCCTCTTTTTGGTGCTACTGTATGCCAGTTGGTGACATGAGATCACCCTGATAATGAGAGTAGGCTATTTTTTTCCCCTTTTGATGCTTCTAGTGTTGCTTCTCCCTTTTACAGCTGTGATAAACTGAACTTTGGCATCTGAGTTTTTCTGTAGACTTCCCGAAGCTCAAGGAGAGCTAATCAAGGACACTAAAGCATCATAGATATTCCGTGTAAAGACCAAGACGAGTTTTACTGAGACTGCTCTGTTGAACCATCACCTGATACTTCCACGTTAACCACAGTGATAAGATGCAGGACCCCAAAGTATGTTTACACAGGGCAGAGAATTACACTACAAGATGGAATTTCTTTTCAGAGCAATTAGTAGGCTCACATGCCACACATCAAGGGCAAGTAGAAGGCTTTTTATTAACATAGAATTATAGACGCATAGAATGTATTGGGCTGGAAGGAACCTTTAAAGATCATCTGGTCCCCCTGCAGTGAGCAGGTACAGTGTCACCAGATCAGGTTGCTCAGAGCCCCATCAAACCTGACCTTGAATATCTCCAGGGATGGGGCCTCAACCACCTCTCTGGGCAACCTGCTCCAGCGATCTACCACCCTCATGTTGAAGAAATTTTTCCCGATATCCAACCTAAATCTACCCTTTTCTAGTTTAAAACCATTACCCCTCATCCTATTGCTACATGACCTTGTAAAGAGTTCTTCCCCATACTTCTTATAGCCAGCTTGAGAGACATGGAAAGTGGTTTTGCTACAGAGCAACCCTATAGTATAGCAAGTCATTTTAATGAGAACAATATTACACAGACAGGAAGCAATTTTTCATTGCTGTCAAATAATGCAGTAACACATTTTTCTTATGGCAAAGGTCAACCTTCATGTAATCCTTCATATATCTTTTCACTAGATTTGAAATGGTATAGAGGAGTATACAGAGTATACTGTATTTCTGTATAGAGGAGTGTACAGAAATGGGTACATTTTTTAAGCAGATTCCTAAAAGCTAATACTATTTTTTTGTTCAACCTCTACCATACTTTTTTTATAAATTTGGTTTTGGTTTTGTGGAGGGCAAGGTGTTGTTTGGTTTTGTTTGGTTTGTTGGTTTTTTGTGTTTGTCAAAGGCCATGCTAGTTAACAGAGAAGAGATGTCACTATGTATCTTCTTTTTTATTTTATTTTTTTTTATGTTGGCTGAGTGCTCAGAGAAGCTCAAAGACATGTTCTACCTCTGGTGTTAAATTGCTCTGGACTTGCCCTGAGTCTTCTCACAGATCCAGAAAAAGACCTGAGAAGCTGCTTGTTTGGGCTGGAAAAGCTAAGGTGACTGGTTGTAAACACTGCCCCATCCCGCCCTGCTCTGCCTTTTGCTATGCACAGCAGCGTACCTTGTCAACATGGCCTGTGAGAAGCAACCTAGGCTCAGCAGGACAGGGCTTCCTGGTTGCTTCTTCCTGACATGGGTCAAAGGCGGTAGTGCCTTCTCAGTAAGACATCTTTTAAACCAGTATCACTGGTTTAGGAAAAGAAACTGCAATATAAACTCCTAAGTCATTTTCTCTTCTCACTCTTAGATGATTGTATAGAGTGGTTCCATCCAGTACATGATGACTCGGGAGTGTCATGCTCATGGGACACCGAAAGCCACTTACTTTGGTGGAAAGTGCCTATAGGCTGCACTTGAACTGGAGACTGCCCTTTTAGAGCTTAAGGAGGACTTAGTGGTTTCTTGGCCTTTCTTCTCATTCTTGTCTAGTGCATGACTTTGTGGAATTCATGATCACAAGTACTTCACCCTGCTTTGTTTCTGGGCTGTTAGTGTGTGAGTGATGAATAAATTAAACAGATACTTAAGTGATAAGAAAGAAGTAAGCAGTCCTGTTTACAACCCTCATTTTGTCTATAATCTGTCAGGAAGTAAGTTAATCAGTCATTTAAGAAGTTCAAGGCAAAGTTGAAAGTTAACCTGTTAATGGCATTTTCCATTATATCAAAACTTCTTTTCTCTGTTACTGAACAGACAAAAGTTGGAAAAAATCTGAGGGCTTAAGCAGTGAATAAATACAGAGTTGGAAAAGGGAAAACTTTGCTACAGGCCTTTGTTGAACCATATTCCCAAAACTCCACACATACACTAGCTGCTCATGTGAGGTATCACTGTCTCTGATTAATTGAACATCATGTCAGTAACACGTAATATTTATATTACTACTGATATTCTCTTTTTAAATCAGTCCCATGCCAGTTTTTAAACACAGCAGGGCGAATGTTTATATGGGTAAGCTGTAGCCTCCAGGTTGTGATTTCTACTTTAGCCTGTGTCAATTATTGTAACCTACTAGCTTGAGGAGCTACCAAGGCTGGTATGTTGGCTGATACAGATCTGACTGCTGACAGTAAATGTTACCCTCATGAGGACATACTCACTTAGCTAAACTGAGTTAGTTGTAGGG
>NW_010172351.1:8489-10522 GCF_000695765.1 Mesitornis unicolor
AATTTTTTTAAAAAGAACTAAGTGCAAATCAATCCTGATGTTATCAGTATATGAAAAACGAGAGCTCTGCAAAGAAAGTATCTAAGGTGAGATGGAAACAATGTGCCAGATAAATAATGAGTAATGCCAGATATCTCTCTGCAGAGTGGGTGGACAATGCAAATTGATCCTGAGCACTGTGGAGGATGTTATGAGAGAACCATGGAGAAGTTGGACAAGCAGTAGAACAGGAATTTACAGAGACAGAATCAGTGACTCAAGACTTCTGGAGAAACTGAAGAAGTAAAAGTCTTGTCTAAAGCAGTGAAGAAATCAAAAAGCTGGGAGGCATCACCACTCAATGCAGGCATGGGCTAAGCTGTAGGACCAACAATATAAAAACAAGAAATGTTCCTGAGAAATGGCAGTGAACTATGAGGTGGTGTCAAAAGTAGGAAGGGTGCATTCCAGTTGAGTGCCAAATTCTGCCAGCTGCACGCACCCTAGAAATTCTGGGTAAACAGGGTAGTAGGCAAAGGAGGAATGAGCACCACCTAGAGAGGAATTTCAAGGAGCAACGAAATAACTGGAAATGGGAAAGTCGAGGGAACAGACAATTTCACAGCTTGCTATAGCAAAAGGACAACATCAGGTTATAGTAATATGAAATAGCTGCGGTTTGAGATGTCTGCTGCTCACCTTGTTACTCATGAAGTGCTGGATGACATACACAGTTAGAGAAGGTAATCTCAGAGTCTAATCCTCATTCCAAATTTGCTGATTTTAAGTGAGCACTGGAGTCACAATACAATAATATGATTATAATATTAGTCTTTCATTCTATAGTATAATCCTATTATTCATAGTACATTTGTTATATTGCTATAGAACAGAAAGAGAAACTTCATATATGCATCACTAGAATTGCTTTGAGAATATAAGGATATAGCAGGTAACCCATTTTAGGATTTACACTACTTTCATACAAGCTAGGTATACGTACGTTTAAGAATATACATGAATATGTATATTCGTATGTATATGTAATATCTATATATATACAAGCTATGCTTTATTAAATTTTATAAGCATTTTATGTAGTTTAATGGGCAAACTACTTACTCATGTACATTATTTACATGAGCACTTTTTGAATATCTGCTCAAGAACGGGTGGAATTTTTAATAACTGCTTCAAATCAGTGTTTGGTGGGAGAATAAAAGTGCACAGGATTAACCTTGTTTTTTCCCATCATGTTCCGTAATTAAACATTAAGGATAAGAGATGGATTTTAAAATGTTACTTTTGGATGATCTAGCTTTAGACTTCTTTGCTTATGCTGTTGATACTGGATATTAGCAAACATATTTGGATTAAAGACATTTGCTGTCGTTAAACTTATTGTTATTGTTCGCGCACTCTGCCTAGACTTGCAGTAAGTAGCACAAAGCCAAAATGGTTGCAACTACATAAAACTACAAAATGCAAAACACTAAAATGCAGTTAAATTGAAATGGTAGGATGAGTCATATGTTTGATCAGTGCTGAAAGCCCGGATGAAAGCCAAGTCATTATGCTTTGCTGAGAACTTCTGAACAGACACTGATGAAGTGATGGGCTCAGCGAAGACATCACGTTTTTTATAAAGCAAATTTATCAAACCCAGGCATTATTAGAATTAGTCCGTGCTACAGTATACTGATAGTATTACTGGGAGCAGTAATATTAGACATGAACAAGCAGCAGGGTGCCATGGGCAGAGGAGTTCAATGCTTTGAAAGATCGCAGGTAAGAAGTGAAATGATTGCAATACAGATGAAGAAGGAAAGACACTGGGAAAAAAAAAGAGGGTAGTAACAGAAATATTGTGATGTAGCTGAAGAAGAAGCAAAACAACACAATGCTGACAAAAAGTGTTAGTCTGCAATCCAAGTGAATACAACCTTGAGAAAAACCATATGAGGGCCCTGAGGGCATCTGCCCCTCCTAGAGGTTTGGCTGCTGGGGCTTGGGGACAGCTTACAAACAGTTCAGCCAAAGGCAGCCTCTTTCCT
>NW_010172351.1:10548-35179 GCF_000695765.1 Mesitornis unicolor
TGGTGCTGTGGGAAAGCCACAGCTGGCGTCTCCCTACCCTGTGGGATCTGCTTTTAAGCTGATGTTATGGAGCATTTACCAGAGCTGCAGTGCCCGCTGCCTGGGCCCCCAGCCTGCACTGGCCATGGGCTACTGGTCCGAAGCTGGACCCTGTCCCTAACCCGCCAACTTGACTTTCCAGCTTGACCTTGGACCTGTCTCATCACTATGGGCCTGCCTGGTGATCACTGGGTTGTGTCTGACCCTGGTCACTATCTCTGTGGACTGTCACTCCCTGGGCTGCCTCGCTTCCTGGCTGGAGTGGTGGGATGGGCCCTGGCCAGTGAAGCCCTGCCCTGCCCTGCCCCACCATGGAGACCCCTTGCCACCCCACAGTCAGCTCAGGCCACCCTGAGCCCTGAGCTGAGGACCATGGGGCCAGGCCATTATCAATTCTACCCAGCTGAGAGTCACAGGCCTGCCTTGGGGCTCACCATGGTGCCTGCTCTCTACACAGCCCAGAACCCTTTGCAACCCCCAGCTTGGCCCTGGGTCCTGACCTCCTCAGAGGCACCTGAACCCTTCCACACAGCCCCAGTGCCCCTTGGGGGCAACTGAACTCCTCCTGCGTCCTCAGGGCCTGACCCCCGGATGGGTGCTATAATGACTCCTCGGCAATATCAGCCTCAGCCCTCTGACAGCTGGGAATGGATCCACCACCTCTGTGAGCCAGGGACCTGTGTGGACCCCAGAAACAGCCCTACGGGGACTCCTGACCCAGCCTGGGACCCAGCAGACAACACACAACCTTGCCAAGCCCAGGGTGCCTTGTGCTCTGCACCCTGGGCCCCAGGGCTGTGCAAGGTGTGAGGACACCCCTTGTAGAGGGGGTGTCCATGGCCAGAGCTCACCACCTTATGTGGAAGCTGCTTTGAAGCTGAGGCTTTGGTGCTGGATCTCCAAGAGAGCCCCAGCAGAACCCTGCTATGGTGAAGACCAGCCTGTGCTGGGCTGTGGGTCCTGCTGATCCTGACCCAGACCCTCGCCCATGGGCCAACATCCCAGTCTGGCCTCAGCCTGCCCCCATCCCCAGTGAGATGCCCGGTGCTGGGGTTGCCCCACTGACCCCTGGCTGCCTTGCTTTTGTTTGTGGGGCTAGGATGAGCTCTGGCTACCTGGTTCTGCCTTAACACCCCCCTGGGGAGCCATGCCCTGAGAAGCCATTATCCAAATTTCGGGGCATTAATGGTGGAAACCATGGTAGAATTGAGGAATCAGAAACCCTATCTATCCATAGTTCATGTTATCTGATTGTGTTAGTAGTTTTGAATAAGTATATTTAAAAGTACATGCAAATAACCCTTCCAGAGTACTGTACCATGTAATTGAGTACAGACACACAGAAAAAAAAAACTTAACATGAAGAATATACCTGAAATAATAATGTAAATTTTGAAAATAAGCTCCAACTGTGCCAAAGTGATCAAAATGGCATAAAATATTTTGATATAAAGTAACAAAATTATGAAAATTAAAAATTAAAATGAGCTACTGAATGACTTTCCTAATACTATGTTTTGCATATCAGAAAAGGTTTTCATGCCTTCACAATATTTCACCTGATAATACAGCTCTTTAAAATCACAACACATAATCAGCCCAAGTTTGTAAAACTGAAGAAGGCCAGTATTGCTCTGATAGCCTTTCTGAACTTCTCAGCCCATGGAGCTATTACCATCAAGCTTGCCAGAAGCAGTGAGGTGAGTACATAGATTAGTCTCACACCTCCAAACAGCCCAGATGGAGAGCATATATGAAGAGCTAAAGGTGTGGCACAGCTCTCTGTTTGCCAGCGTGTTCCTACCTTACCACCCAACTGGACTTAGGCCTGGGAGCTACAACCCTTTTCTTAAGTTTAGCCTTGCTGCTAATTAAAAACATACCCAGGCAGTTCATCACCCATGGCTCACACACCTGACAGAACTGCTAACCAAAATTATCAGGAGCTGGTAAAGCATGACCACAGCCCTCCATGGGCTGAGTCCAGCTTCACCTGTCTTGTGAAAACCAGTAGATGAACACAGTGGCCAGGAAGCTGTTCAGTGGGATCTGAGCCCTTCTCAGCACTCTGTTCATAGCACGGCAAGCACTGAAGAGGAGGGGAATTGTAATGCTGCATCTTGTTCATCACTTGCTAGCTGCCTCTCTTGTGGATTACTGGTTCTTGAAATTGCAGTGCTCTAAGGCAAGAAGCCACCCTTAAAATCTTTTCATCTTTCTGTATGTCACAACATGAATTAGATTTCAACCATTTCCCCTTTTCACTAAGGCTAGTCTGACTAAAGTCTATCTTTGCTGATGGCATTCGCTTCTGATTTAATGGATGAAGATGTAGACAGGAATGTGTTGCTAAGCAGTTTGCTCCAAGGGCAGTTTATTCAAGATCTTAAATATATCTTCATAATTCAGTGTCTTTTCTTTTGCTTTATTTAACAGCCTTTTAATATTGGCTACTTAGGAAATGGACTAGGTTGGACAAAATGATCTTTTGAGGTCCCTTCCAACCCGGGGTGTTCTATGAAATAATGTTATAATAAAGTCAGTGTATAATTGACCCTCAGTTGCAGTTTTCATAAACTAAACACATTAAGCTCTTTCAGTGTCTTGCATTAAGTATTTTCTTGAACTTCCAGAAATTTTCTGGGGGTTTTATCTACATATTTTCCAATTTTTCAACATTCTTGCCAAATTATGGGCACCAAAATGGAAAGTTATAGTCTGGTGTTGCCTGTTCCAGTGCCAACTCTTATTTTTTATACAAAATAATCTGAGTAACTTCATTTTCCATAGTACTGCATTGGAAACTCATATTCTTCTTTCTAAAAGCATTATTTTCCAGGACTGGGAACTGAGTAATCTCTGTGTGCTATTTTACAAATTACTCTGTTAAAAGACAGTAATATTTGATGCCATCTGTGTCAAAGAAAGGCTTGCTCATTTACTATCCTAAATGAAAGATAGTAATAACATTTTTAAAAATAGGAAAAAAAGTCTTGGTAAAAGTCCTTGGAAATTAAGAAACAAGGCCACATTAGACAAATAGCTCTTGCACATGAACAGCTGGTTTGGCAGACCAAAACCAGTCCAGCTGGAAAACAAGTAGTTCAATGACCTTTCAACATGAAAACATATTCCTCCTAAAGATTTTAAATGCTATAATCGTGCCAGAGATGCTTTTTTAGGTTTACTGACCATCCTTTCTCTTTCTATGCCCTCCATAATTCCACATAAGTAGCCAAATCTGTTGCATGGTTCTTGGAAGCAAACCATTGTCATGGTGTTACAGTTTATGATGGGAAATACACGACTGATCTACTTCAATTTTGTGGTGCTGTCTACTTTGGCAACCAGAGCAAAATAAGTGCTTTTCTGGTAAACAGTGTTTTTTACGACTGTATCTCTACTTGATCATGTCTCAGCAATGTTTGCATATTTGCCCTAGAAGTTCACAGACAGACTGAAAAGCCAAACCCCAGAATACTTCAGGACAAGAGCTAATGTGATTAATTCTGCACTTTCATGACAGAAGTGGTGATGTCTGAGGAAAAAAATTATAAATCGTCTTTTTTGTCTATCTTTAATATTTAGTTCTTTACTTACAGCCAAGAGTTAATTAAATCTGGAAGCTGTTTCATTTTTGAGAAAGGATGGAGTGTCTAAAAGAGACGGTGTACAGATGTAAGCAAAATAAGGCTGTTAACATTACTTTAGTAAGCACAGAACAAAAAAATACTTTTTAATTTGGGCTGGCAACTACAATTTTTCTGGAAATTCTGTATCTCTTTGGCACTGCCAAAATTGTTAGCTATCACTTGCTTATTGGAAATGGCCAACTTCCAAAAAAGCAAATGGTTCTGAGAGATTTGGAAGGGACTATGTGGAAACATCTTCTGCAGCAGGTATTTTACAGCTCTGTGAGCAATGCCATGCCAAAGCCCCTATCATGTTACACATGCATTCCAAATGTTCCAGTGTTTTTCCCTGTGCCTTTCAACAGATTTGCAGCGGGCTCAGAAAGTAGAGGACTTTGGTTTAGACAACTGTAATCAGATGTCAATACAATCTCTTGTTTCCTGTCGATAGCATGTACAGTTCAGTAATGGTGAAACACATGCTGATTGCAAAAATATATGTTGTCTGATTTACCATTCTCTCGTGATATTCATTATTGTTCCAATGCAACACAATTAATCATGCTAAATCTTACAAGAAAATGCATTTCTTGACATGTATATACCCATTTGTCTGACTCTTGGTTGACGATTTGTAATCTTCTTAAATCACTGGTCTATTTGGGATCTGATGGAAGTGGAAGGGGTATGTTTACTGAAAAGAGCAATCATGAGAGAAGGATAACTACTGAATTGCCACCTTCTCAGCCCTGGAAACTTACAAAATCTCATTCAGAGAAGAAAGACAAAACACATTTTAAGGCACAGAAATCTTTGCCTACCTACCACACTCAGCTGCATTACACACATACCTCACGCGTCTCTGTCCAAAGTCCAGCTCCAAGAGCAGAGCCTCATTTGGCACAGCTCCACCAAGCTCAGTGGAACTGCCCTTGGTCTTCATTCCACAAACACGATGTTACTCACCTCTTTTATTTTCCTTTCGTATTCAGGTGGCTCAATGCTAATACCGCTTCTTGAACACAGGCAGACAGAGGATGTTTTGAAAGTCATGCTTACAAAATATATCTTCTTTAAATGAAAGCATGGAATTTTCATCTTTACCTTTGAGTACTTTCCTCTGATAAAACTAAAATGAGAATACGACTACACATGCAAACAGTGAAATGGGAATTAAGAGTGAAATACTCATTTGGGGGTTCAAATATTGCTCTCGAAAAAGAAAATATGGAGGCAGTGGTCTTGCATGCCACTAATGTGATTGGACTGCAAAAAATAAGGAAGAAAAATGTGGCTAGACAAGAAAACATCTAGGTCAAAATGACTTAAAAGATGACGTTCTTGGGTAACACTGGTAAAGATCACCTAACTCAATTTTGCAGAGGAACACAAACCTTGGTAATTGTATCTGTAACGTAAATAGCTCTGATAATTTGGAATCACTGTGGTAGAATTTAACTTTTTGGAATCCAAAGCGGACACGATGCTTCTTTGGCAACAAATTCCATTGTGCTTTCTGTCTGTTCTTGATTAGCCTCTTTTGCTGCCTATCTGTTCTTTGTTGATCCTGTTGTACCAGCTCTCCCTGTTTCTTGACCAGTCCTTTACTACATGTCCATTCTGTAATGTAAAACCTTAGCAGACACAGACAGATATAACCTCAAAATGTTAGCTACCTTATCTGCTTTACTCCTCCTTGTGTTCACAAACTTTCTAGGTATATATTGAAAATGAGTATTTTCTATTTCCTTAGTAGCAACAGAGTGTATTATTTCTGACTGTAAGAGATGACAGGTTTTTCTCTGAATAGTAATTTAAACATCAGGAACTGATGTAATTTTAAACTTTGCAATTTTAATCTGATTGTGGTATAAAACTTAAATTAAAGTGGTCACAAGATGATTCAATTATAGATAAAGGGAGAAATTAAGGTTTAGTTTTGCAACTAAGCTCCCTGATTTTGAAAGCAGAAGTGGTGATGGATTCATAGGATTTATTATTAAAATCAGCTGCATTAAGTTTAAGGACTTGAATGTAGAGGAAGTCTATAACCTGCAGCTATACAAAAGAGAAAAAAACCAGCATCAAACCTACTGGATAAATAGGAAAAAGTGAGAAGCAGACAATTTTAGCCTGCTCAAGTATTTATCTGTAGATTAGAATGCGAGGGGATAATATTAGGAATGTCAACGTCAAAAGTCAAATCAACTCATAGCTCACAGAGAACTTAAACAACAGAAGGTCTTGATAAGTACAAAGCAAGAGAGAACAAAGAAAGAAAATGTATGGAAATAAGGAGGTAAATATTAATGCTATGCTGGTATGAACCCAAAATGAAGGGTTGGATCCAGTAAGGCACCCAGTCAGGAGTGCCCATGCAGGTGGCCAAGTTTGTTGTTCATTGACTGGGGAGAAGGTAAGCACTGCAAATGGGATTTGTAGCACCAGAAGGTTGTAGGACTAAGGCATATTTGAGTCTGTTAACACAGAGTACCAGAGGGTGGTCTAAAATTCTGCCTATCTCCTGGATTTAAACATCCTTTTAAGGGCTACAGGAAGTGCCTCAGTGAGATCTGGATCACTTCTGTGCTTAGTACATACATTGGGTGCAGATGACTGGCTTATGGCTTCCTTAGCAAAAATGGAGAAGAGGAATAAATGGAAAAAGGCAATAATCTGTTCTGAATATTAATAAATAAATTAATTATTAATAAATTATTAATTATTAATAGATAAATTAAAAGAAGTGGAAGGCCCTTGCTCAACTTGTATAAATCCAAACCCCAGCTCCTAGGTGAATCCTGTAGACTATGTGACCATTGGATTACTGAGCAGGTGGGATAGAGACACACTTCAGCTCCTGCCCTTGGCAGCCACACAGCTGCCAGTGCAAGAGTCATGATTTCAGAAAAGACATCATACCTGATCCTGGTGCCTAGCAAGTAAGGGATGTAGTCAGATAAGGAAACACCTAACATCATCTCATCTTTCAGTTCTTGTATATTTTATGTTATCTTTTGTAAAAGGAAAAAAAGCTGAAGTAATTTTGGTGTGAAGAACCACCTAAACACAGGCAGATATAAAGAGTCTAGGCTTGTGTTATCTTTATTCCTCAAAATCAATAAAGCAGAAAAGCTTCCGTCTGGTTTGCTCTTCCCTCATAATTGGTATCAGCACTTAGCGGGACACAAACTCCTTCTGCATCGTGCAAAACTTTTTGAGATTCTTCAGGGTGATATTAAAGCAAAAATGACACAACATCTTTATAATTTCCACATGAGTGAGGAAATCAATACCTCCTGCCATACAGAGCAGAAGCAATCTGTGCAGGGTTCACTTTCTGGGTGCAGATTTCAGCTCTTTCTCCTGTGGCAATGCTTCAGTGCTTCTGTATCCTTCAGCTTCCAAAAGGTGCCTGCAGCATGACCATACTGCTGGAAGTGCTTCATTCTACCAAGGTCCTCAGGGAGGCATTGTCACTAGGCCAGTTTTACAAATTAAAAATTACTGCATCTTTAATGACTGGATCATCTGCAAAATCTTTTAATCTAATTTCCAAATGTTTCAAAGTAACAGAAGTCCCATTCTTTGCTGCAAAAAAAAAAGGAACAACAGGTCTACCAGTTCCCCTGTTCCTTGAATAGTTTGAATAGAAGCAGAGCTTTTACCTTCCTCAGGAGACAGTCTTAAATCTTTTGATTACCTCAGGGTTTAGATGGAGCAAAATCAACACATTTACTCAGATGTTTGACCTGACCTGTATTTGAAACTCAGGGTTGGGGTTGATATAGACAATGTCTACTTTAAAATCTGTCTCATGATTTCCGTGCAGATTCAAATGGATAGAGCACTTTAAATTGATAGGTAGTAGTACTACTTTTTATTTAAAATGCAGACAGAATCAAAGCCTTTAAAAAACTCAGTTATTCTTTAAAATTCTTATGGTGATTTTTTTGAAAAATCTCTAATGGCCTTAATTCAGGCATGCTACAAATGTGCCACAAATTGGACCTGTGGTGGATAACGTAATAGCACTTAAGAAGTTTATTGCATCTCACAAAGTGTTCTGTAGTCACTCAAGAGAATATGTACTACATCCTAATCCTGCAAGAGAAAATTGAATATTATTTTTTGCAAGTGTTTTGGAGTGAAATCAAGTGGATTGCCTTAATGTGCAAGTACTATCAATCAACATTACTCATGTTTGCAAAGCCCACAGACTTAGTCATGCAGATACTTACATTACATCATCTAAATTAATGCAGGGCTCAGGCATCTACATACTCCTGCCAGTCTCAAATCCAGGAGCTGCTGTCCTATTAGAGTGCTCCTGGGAAGGCCTTCAAGGCCAATGACCTGTACAACCAAATGCAACAGGAAGAGTTAAGCTTATTATGAACATATAAAATGTCACAAGCAATAGCAGATAAAACAGCAAACAAAATTATCCAGTTCATGAAGCAGAGCTAAGCAATGACCTCATGCTGCTCACCAGCTAGTTGGTATGTGTTAGCCGCTGCCATTAGGCTGATATCACTTTTAATGCAACACCTACATCACATTCTCAGGTCTTGTGTTTGCGTGGACATGGTACCCCTTCCCTTATTTCTTCAGCCAGTAGCAAGCAATTCAGCATAGGCACCACAGTAGGCACTAGAACTATCCAAAGTTAGTACCTAGAAACATGTGAGAGAGAAAAGTCATAATTCATGGTCTTTGCCGTCTCTTACCATCCACCTACAACCAGGCTACATCTCAGAGGCCTCAAAGCTTAGCTCTGTCTTCACCTTCCCCAAAAACTGCAGCAGTTACCCACTTCAGAGAAACTAAATGGTACAAGATGACACACTTACCATTTGTTTTACTCCTGCCAAGAAGAAAACACCATTCAGTGTAGTCTGTGTCACCTAGATAGCCTAAAATTTTGTCTCTGGCACTGCTTAGTTTATTAGCACAGAAGTGATGTTGCTCTGTCCAAGACATCCCCAGCAGAATGGCATTAGCTAGCAAGGCTTTCAGTGTTGGCTGAATGTCCTGCAGAGATGCAGCTGCCCCCGCTGTCTAGCCCGCTTGCTCTGGGGGAGGGAAAAATACTTTCCAAGACTCTTAGAAGTGCACACAGCCTGCCAGAGCTGGCCATGTGGGAAGACACCATCTCTGACAGAGAAGACACTTTGCTCTCCCATGTCTGAGAAAAAAAATCTTTAAGGGTTTGTCCCGGAAGTTAACCAAAACCTGGTTTTGGCGGGAGGCTGTGCCCATGATTTTCTGCAAGCTTCTTCTGCAACGAGGGTGAAAAACAGGAATGGGCCTTGAGGCATTGCAGGGAGCTTAGAGATCTTGTTTTATCCTTGGGGGTTTCTCATTAGATAGTTGCTGCTAGCCACATTAGCTGTCTCAGTTGTCTGGGCTGAGTTGGCTGGAGCTAAGGCAAAAGAGGCAAAGAGAACATTTATTTCAGGAGTCCTCTGTGAAAGATATAGCCAGGAAGATTTCATCTTTCAGACCCCTGGCAGTTAAAGCCCAACTGTCCAATGCCAAATTTCTGAATTTTCCACGGTGACCTGAGAACGACACTCCCTGTGTTACACTGCCTTGGGAGGCCCACAGAGAGCACAGGCTTGTCATTCTTTGGGTGCCAGTTGTAAAGGCCTATATTTGCCCACAGCCTTTGTGAGCAGAATGAAAATTGTATATCCTGGATATCAGCAGTGGTAGCTACCTTTTGTTGGTTTGCAAACACGCCTTGTGGCAGATGGGCCTTACAGCCCGAAGTCCTCCCTTCTCCTGGCTTTGCCTTTGTTCCCCAAAGGGATGTACCTTCTGCCCTCCTGTAGCCTGACCTCTTCTGAATCTGGAGCATCCAAAAAGAGGCAGACATCTAGGTGTCCTGGTAAAAGTCAGGAATGGAGGAAAGCATATGTCTCGCTGTGGGATGGGGTGGGGAGGCAGAAAGGTCCTGCCCCATGCCAGCATTTGGGCCTGCAGGAATGGGTTTGGGTGAGTGACCCCAGCAGGGCTGCCAGGTATACCCCAGGAAAACCCTTGGGGAAAGCTGTTAGCCTGGAGGGCTGGTTCTTGATTTTTACCTCCCTTCTTGCTATTAGACCCTGATGGAAAAAGGCACAGGCAGCTGTATGGCATGGTCAGCAGGTGCATATGGAGCACAAGGGGAGCGTGTGGCACAAGCACTGTGTGGGAGAGGTGGAGAGCATGGTATGGGTATGATGCTCCGCCTTTGGGCCTTGTCAATGTGAGAGCTCTGCAGCACACACAGCGCTCTCCTGGGAAAAACTGCCTAATTGAGCAGGGCTTTCTTTTCTAAAATGATTGTTGGATATGATGTTATTGATGCTGCTCATCTTTCATACCATGGTTAAAGCATTTGTGCATGAAGCGTGCATTTAATCTTCAAGATGAAACAGTTTCTTTTAAAGCATGTCCCCACGGACTCTGTGGTACCCACTAAACTCAGGTAGTTTGTAATAAAGTTCTACATGAGGGCATTTTGGGGATAAATGGCTTCTTATTTCTTTGTAATTTTACAAAAAAATGCAGGAAGATTTTTTTTGTCTGCTGTGATCTTTCATGTCGGATATGTTTCTGGACAGGAGAGGGGACCAACTGGATTGTGTGTAGCTGTTAGGGAAGTGGCTGTGGCTATGTCTGTGTAGGCATATGTGCAGTGCATGCTTTCAATCTTGATTGCATCCTTTGGCTAATATCGAAATGCATCAATGTAATAATAAAAATCTGCTTATAGTAAAAATGAAAAGGTTAATTATTCCAGTTACTGATAATGCCTTTTATGTGAAAGAACATGAACAAAGCAGACCTCAGACTTTTGAAGAAGTAAAAGAAAGGAAAAAATCCAATAATATGCCAAATTTAAAAAAGAGAAACTCTTAAGGGAAAGAAGAATAGAAAGTTTGAGAGTGCAGAGTAAAAAAGCAAGTATTAAAAACTATGAAAAAATGTATCACTTCCTTATTCACGAGAAAAATCCTATTCTGAGTACCCTTTGTAAAATCTCAAGGCTTTATATCCCAGCAACAAATAAAAAAACATAAATGAAATCAGGAGGGCTGAATTACGTTATATATTTCTTCTGTTAAATCTTCAGTTACTTGTGTCCCCAGCCTAATGCATTGATTCTAGAAGATAAAAATGCTTTTTTATAGGATCAGAAGAGTAGACCCTTTCAAACCAGATACTGCCTAAATCCAGTAATAAATATAACATTCTTCGTTGGAAAAGCCATTGTCCTGTTCAACATCTTAGCTCCTGTTTTCTCCATGGTTGCTCAGAGTTTGTCTGTTTCACTTGTGGGCCTATTCAGGGCAGCAACTCACAGAAGGTTTTGTGCAAGAAGAAGTGTAAGCCTGGCAAGAGTTCATGGCCCCTGGAGATGAAGGCAGGACCGCTGTGTCCAGGATAAGACACTGATATGTGCCATCCAATTTTAATTCAGAAAAAAACATATGCCCCATGTACCACAAGTTTTAGAAACTTTGGTTTGGAGTCAGTTAAAAATAACACATGAACCAGTAGCCCTAGAGGAGCCAAGAAACTATGCCTGCTAGTCACGAAAAGGGGATGTTGAGAAAAAGCCAACTAGTGATAAATTTAAATGTGGGCCTAGAGAAATGAAATGCAGTGAGAAATTGCTTCAGGCTTAATAAAATCTAAATTAGAAGTTTTGGGGCTAATAAATTCTAAACTTAACTTTTTAATTGGGATATGTAGAGGAGCACTATCTCTATTGCTGAGTAAGCATGAAAAGAAAGACAGGGAAGGGGCTATGCAGGGATTAAGCTATGACAAATAAAAAAGTAAAATTAAAGAAAAAAATTCTGAAGGTCCCTTGAAATATGTTGTGAAATGTTCAGTAGTCTTTTATGGTAAAGAAGTAATTCTGGCAAGATAATTTGTTCCGGATTCACTGAATTGTGTAAAAAAAAAATCCGAATTGAGAATAACAGCAACAGCAAAGAAAAAAATCTTATTTTTTTATGTTAAATAAAATGTTTTGAAATTACTTGTTGAGTTTGGAATTTAAGATTAAAAATGTAAAGTGCTTAGATTCACAGGCAGAATGTAAAGCTTTCTTCAAACTGAAATTAACCTTTTCTGTGAAATTACCATCAAATAATAATAAAAAAGTATAATTCCCATAGGTTCATCCATTCATCTAACCACCAAAGGAGCATCCTTTTTTCACTTCCCTTACAGCATTTACTCTATCTTCTGTCATTTATTATTATTTAATTGTGCTGCCATTCATCCAAGTCAGGGCTGAACTGTGCTAGTTGCTGCATGATTAGGTAGCAAAACCTTTAAATTAACTGTTTCACTAAAGAAACCTTTTAGATTAGAGACATAAATAGAAAGGGTTTAATCGAATATTTATCACAGTGCAGTCAACCAGAAAAAAAGGGTTGCCATGGCAGCTAAAATTTCCCTATATGGGTGTTGGGAGCTGTGATAGATCACTGGTCAAGCCACAAACTTGGGAGTCCCTACTACTACAGATTTTTTCTTCAGCCATAGGAATGTAGCATAGATCTCTCCCTGCTTTTTCTCTACCTGTTCAGCTGCCACCAAATTTAGATTTGGGGTTTTTTTAATTTGCAGTCTTCTAAAGAACATGTACTTTTATGCCCTCTGTATTAATTCTTTGTCATTCGTACAAATTAAGTCCACTCTAAACATGCTTTGAAAATGATGCTTTTAGCATCATGTCCCATTAGGGAGATAAGGATGTGCCTAGCCTAAGCATTTTGTTTTATGACCTGTAATAGTTCTCATCTTGAAGTAAAACTCTACACTTGTTAACTGGCTACTGTAAGGCAGCATTAGCAGAAACTGAAATGCTGGCTTATATCAGTCAGGTGTTTATGGAATTAGGCCATATTATATCATCAGTGTGTTAATGTGTGATTTTTTTTCCTTGTGGCAAAGACAAGAAGAACTGTATTTCCATGTTTCTTCTGTAATGTTGCTACACCTTTAGAGAAAAGTACATTATCTGAAAGGTTACCTGGTTCACATACAAGTGACAATATGTGGCACTTTGTATCTGGACTCACAGAATCACAGAATCACAGAACATTAGGGATTGGAAGGGACCTCAAAAGATCATCTAGTCCAATCCCCCTGCTGGAGCAGGAACACCTAGATGAGGTTGCACAGGAAGGCGTCCAGGCGGGGTTTGAATGTCTCCAGAGAAGGAGACCACAACCTCTCTGGGCAGCCTGTTCCAGTGCTCTGTCTCCCTCACTGAGAAGAAGTTTCTTCTCAAATTTAAGTGGAACCTCCTGTGTTCCAGCTTGTGTCCGTTACCCCTTGTCCTATCATTGTTTGTCACTGAGAAGAGCCTGGCTCCATCCTCGTGACACTCACCCTTTAAATATTTATAAACATGAATGAGGTCTCCCCTCAGTCTCCTCTTCTGCAAACTAAAGAGACCCAGCTCCCTCAGCCGCTCCTCATAAGGGAGATGCTCCACTCCCTTAATCATCTTTGTAGCCCTACGCTGGACTCTCTCCAGCAGTTCCCTGTCCGTCTTGAACTGAGGGGCCCAGAACTGGACGCAATATTCCAGATGTGGTCTCACCAGGGCAGAGTAGAGGGGGAGGAGAACCTCTCTTGACCTACTAACCACCCCAGCAGCTTAAATTTTTCTGCATAAGTAAGAGCTACAGGGATGCTTAAAGATGTATTTCATATTTGAACTCACCTGAAGGATTGTACAGAGAACAGGAACAGGCTTTGGAGCCTACTGGATCCCAGTAGGTTTCTATTTTTGCTTTCATTTCCAAAAGTCCTACTTACATATTTGGGTACTCTCACTTTAATCTATGTGCAAATATGTCTAACAAAACAGCTGGGTGTACAGAGTCACTGCTGCTGAAGAAATGCCTCAGCAGTTACTCAGTTTACCTAGTCACAAATGTTTCAATGCAGAAATTAGTAATAACATGGTCATCTTATTCTGGGTGGGTATTCTTCCTTCAAAGAATGACCTTCCTATATGGAAATAACATTCTTACTAAATTACTCAAGGAAAATATCTTTAAAAACTTGACAGGTTAAATGACTCATTCAAAGGGTCATTATTTAATGTGTAGAACAAAAGCTGGCAAGATTATTCTTATTCTTTTTTTGTAGTAATGTAGCTCCTGGAAATCCTGCTCCTACAGTAGAAGCACTATGCCAGTACTGGACAATTAAAGAATGAAAAGGATGGTCAATCTCCAGAGGAGCTCATCATCAAAGTATGAAGATAGTGATTTATCTAATATTCTTGAAAACTCTGTGGTATAAATGTTACCTGGTAGGAGAATGACTGTTAGTGTTCACTAAGACTTTCTACTCTCCATTTTTCTCTGTTCATCAGAAGAGCTCAGATGGAAGAGGCATCAGCACAGGTGCCATGTTGGCGGGGCGATTCAAAAAGACCCCATCTACACTGTTAGCAGCATGGTTTGGGGGAAATTAATTCAGTCAAAACCTCCTGCTGGGAAAGGATAGTCCTGGTGCTTCCTGCACTAAGAGTTGGGAAGCTTTTATGTTTACTTCTTGTTGCTGCCAGAGGGAGGGGTGGTACTTCTGTGCATCCTCCCCAAACCCTGGAGAATACTTATCCTCAGTCCTTTTTCTGTTCTTATTCTCTGTGGTTCATCTAGCAGTCCTTACTACCACTGCTGCTCTTATGCTGACATTTCTAACTTCATGGTTATTCTCCTCCTTGTAATGTGCCTGGAACTACCACTCCTCTTCTAAAAACATCCACAGTCTTTTTATGTCTTTCTGGCACAGAGTATAAAGGCTGAAAGGCCATCAGAATGAAAATGCAGGCAGAGGATTTGATCAGAGAAGTAAGAATTGTTTGGCAAGGATGATGACACTAACAAAGAAGAAAAATTAAAATGTAATGAATGCAAACATGGTCACAGGTTTCCCAGGAATGCTCCACAGCTCCAGAGCAAGAGCAGAAGGTGCAGATGCATGAGTTTACATCTGGCCAGTTCAAGTCTTGGCATTGAAGTGCTCCCACATTCCTCACCAACGCTAACCTTTTGCATATTAGCAAACATGAGTACCTGCTTATCTCCCTTAGAATAGGAGACTGTGGCTTAGTTTGGTGTGATGTATATGAAGCCATGGCATTCTTCTCTCTTTTTTACATTTACGTTTAGCCTGCTCCCTCTGGACTACACACACTCTATGCACTTGTGAGCTGAGGCTCACAGGAAATACCCTGAAGTGCAGAACACAAGGTGCACATCCCCAAGGTAACACAGGACACTATAAACACATGCCTGTGGTCTGTTCTCTACTCTTCTCTGCTTTGCCTTCCATAAACCACTGTTAAATGCAAGATCTCAGTTCTTGCCCTCCAAGTGCACTTTTGCTTGTTCTCCAGCATCTAAATAAATGCCCAGATGATCAAGGTAAACATATTCCCATCACAGAGGAATTAGAACATCCTTCTGTAACGAGCAAGCCTCCCTGTGTAGGAGACAGAATTTTCCACCTTGGTTTGTCTGAGGCTGAGAAACAAAGAGTCATGGCATGGGAGCACTGAGGGAGACATCACTGCTTTCTGCTCTAACAGCAGTATGTATTGCTTCAACCTTTTCTCTCTAACCCAAACACAGCTGTGGGAATATTAGCCTGAAGTTGCACTAAATCAAAACAGATTGAGAGCAAGAATAAACAACACTTGACATGTGTTAGTCATGGTACTTAACATGTTGCTATAAGATACCCAGGTGCAACAGTGATTAAGATGTTGTAAGAATCTACACACAGAAAAATGCTGGGTCTGTAGATATCCTTGGTGCCTGTGAGTCAATATTTATAGGCATTGGAGTCATAGAATCATAGATCATTTAGGTTGTAAAAGACCCTTAAGATCATTGAGACTAACCATTAACCTAACACTGCCATGTTCACCATTAAACCATGTCCCTAAGTGCCACATCTACTCATCTTTTAAACACCTCCAGGAATGGTGACTCAATCACTTCCCTGGGCAGTCTGTTCCAATGCCCGATAACCCTCTCAATGAAGAAATTTTTCCTAGTATCCAATCTAAACCTCCTTTGGTGCAACTTGAGGCCATTTCCTCTTGTCCTATCGCTTGTTACTTACAAGAAGAAACCAACGCCCACCTCACTACAACCTCCTTTCAGGTCACTGTAGGAAGCAATAAGGTCTCCCCTCAGCCTCTTTTTCTCCATACTAAACAATTTGTTGTATTTGGGCTTAAATTTACCACTTTTAAGTAAACCTAATTAAAGAATTTAGCACAAATATAGTACAATAATTACATTACAAATCGTATAAGAAAAAAATTCTGACTCACAAAATGCATGTGATTCAGAAAAAGCTTCCTATATTCTTGGTATGTAGTCTGCCATTGCTTGCAATACCCCACATAGGTGTCAGGCAGCCAAGAAAGAATTAAGGAAGAAGAGCCTTGCCTAGTGGTGTGTGGTTAGGTGTGGATATGTAGGCCAAGGATATGTGGACAAGAAAAAATTGCCTTTTGGGGGCTCTGAGTTGGCAGGCAACTGGTGATCTGCTGAGAGTTGTGCCCAGAAGTGTCAGAGAAACTTCTGTTTCTTCTCAAATTGTGGGTGCCTCAGAAAAGGTGGAAATTTTGTGTGACCCAGCCAAAAAGTCAGGCTGTGGACCTACACGTGCAGACAAGAGCTAAGAAAGGCCAAGTGATAACAGCATTGACAGACTGCATTGGCCAAGGCTGACAGTAACTATGTTTGCAGTCATTTAACATTGTTTGTGTTCTGATTAGACTGTCTATACTTGATGGTAAGTGCCTCATATCCAGGTGAGATATGACATATTTTGCAGATGGCTTATGTTTTTACATGCAACTAATTGGCTCCCTTCTCATCCTTTGATATATCGACACTCTGCTGGCCTTAGCTTATTTCTGGTAGAACAGAATTGCATTTTACCCTTCCCATCTGTCACTAGCTTTCCAGTCAAGTATTGAGAACTGAGTAAACCATCCTCTCCTATCTCAGCAGAAAAATGAATAGTAATTGTAAAACACTGAGAGTCTTTATTTTATTTTATTTTCCTGCCCTTAGAGAATGGCTCCAGCCCTCTGATCATCTCTGTGGCCCTCCTCTGGACCCGATCTAGCACTTAAATGTCCTTTTAACACTTTTGATGCAGACAGGATGTGGTCGGCCTTCTGGGCTGCAGACGCACATTGGTGGCTCATGTCCAGCTTCTCATCCACCAGTATCCCCAAGTCCTTTTCCTCAGGGCTGCTTTCCAGTACATCATCTCCTAGCTTGTACTGGTAACAAGGATTGCCCCTACCCAGGTGCAGGACCCTGCAATTGGCCTTGTTGAACCTCATGAGGTTCATCTGGGCCCACTTCTCCAGCTTGTCAAGGTTTCTCTGGATGGCATCCCTTCCCTCTGGCACATTAACCTCACCACCCAGCTTGGTATCGTCAGCAAACTTGCTGTTCTCAGTGTGCAGTGTGTGTTCCATTTTCTATTAAAAATTACATGAGTGTTTAATGTTGTGACCCTTAAGTTGGAGCTAGCAGTATTCTAGGTTTTTCCCACCTTCATCCAGGATGATGAATGACATTAGGCTTTTTGCTTAGTCCACTGATGGTAGCAAATACTACCAAGACGTCACAGAAAAAGTGTACAAACAGATAAAATATTTTTTAGGTTCACTGCTATTTGAAGCGAGTGTATAGACTGAAGATCTCTGCTGGCACCATCTGCAGTTTCCATTTTGAGGTCAGAAGTACTGTCTTATAACAAGAGAAATTACATTAATTATGTCCAACATCCCACCACAGCTGGTAACCTTCACTAGGGCAAAAGCCACACTGTGCCACTCAATTTAAGCAAGCTTTTCTGTGGCTTTATGTTACAGAAGGAAAAAACTCAGATCTATGTAGTAACTTACGAATTTGTCTCTGTTGTCTTCTGTCCCCTTGCTATTGCCAAAAATAACTTTCTTAAAATTAATTTTGTTAATGGTAAATGAAATACAATCAAGATCCAGATGATCTTGATGGCAAGGTTTCATTCTGAAAAGTGACCTATGTGCCCTTTCTTCTGGACCTTGTTCATTATTTTTGTTATTGCTAAAGGGAAAGGAATTTATCTTGAAAGAAAGGCAGTTTTGTCTGACCATCTGTACAAGGTCTATTTTTCTGATTTTAGCATGGAAATAGAGTGGCTTCAAGAACAACCAGAAACGTCTGGGCCATAATGGTGGATGTGCTGATTGATTTGCTGTGTGGTTTGTATATGCATGAGCACTCACCATCTGCCTTTTCCTTCCTTTTCTACTCCTTGGGCAAGGAAGAACTTCCATCCTTCCACTTTTGACCTCTCTCCTCCCCCTCTTGCCTATTTAGGTTGACACCAAATGAAAGAGATCACGCAACAGAAACTGTGTTCATGTAAATAAAAGCGGAAAGCCCAAGGGAATGCTGTGATAAAGGTTTGAAAAACACAGATTTTACTAACTGGAGTGGAAGCACATTGTTTGCTGTTAGGTTGTTATATATCATCTTAGTAACTTTTGAAAAAGAGCACTTTCTTACCAAAGCCACTTGAATTTTGCTTTTCTCAGTGTTGTATGCCCCAAATGTTGCTTTAAAAATAAAGACAAAACTCTTATGCCTAGGAGCCTCATCCATACAGCAAGAGGACAGTATCATTGAAACCAGACCTACATGAACCGAAGTGGAGATCTATCATTCCCCTCCAGAATCTGAGAAGAGTTTTGTTACGGTTTAAGGGTTAATAGGTTGAGAAGGAAGGACAGGTGGTGGCTGTAGGACCCTGAGGGGTCAGAGAGCACCATGGTTCCCTCCCATTTCAGGCCACAGTCTCAAAAACCAAAGAGGCCAGAAGTTTTATGTTTGTTTCTTTTTCTTTCTTTCCTGGGCTGCCTCGAGTGCCATCTCCAGACGGCTGGGTCTACCTCCATGTGTTGGGTGGCATCCAGCACCATCCGCTCCTGAGCATGACTGAAGTCCCTTGTGACGAGTCAGGGTGGCCACGAGGGACTTCTCAGACACTTTTACCCTGGACTACTGGGATCAGGTTTTATATGTAGTTGCATGTCCTTTGTCCCTTATTACTTCCCTTTTTTCCTTTCCAAGTATTTCATTAAACTTGTTACAGTCTTAACTTCCAATCCTGTGTGACACATCTCTTCTTTATTCCCTTTTTTATCCTCCCCTGGGAGGCTGGGGGCACAGTAGAGAGAAATCCTGCTCCCTGTTTCTTTTGGGTTTGCCCTGAGCCCTAAATGGAGACAAGGTTTTAAAAACTAATTTTCCCCTTTGTTGTGTGGAAGTCATGGCAACACCCTGGGAATCTTGCCTAGGCAAATGAGTCCATGGACACTGCTATTCACAGAAAACATGGATGTCAGGAGGTCAGCTAATCCACTTCCTACCCTGGGACTAGGTTGCCTATGTTGGTCAAACATCATGAGAGAGATTAATCTAATCTGTTTTTTAAATGTCGGGGATGGGAAGTCTTTATTTCCTGGGGCCATCAGTCACAGTCTGAACAATATTCACAGAAGTTTGTTTTATGTTTGCTGACTCACCCTTGCCCTGAAACTAGTTCAATTTAATTTTTCTGTTACTGTAATCCACCATTGCTTGGAGATTATCCTGTTCTGTGCAGACTAGTATTGAGCCAGAAAAGCAAGAGATCAGGATAGGTAAATAAAGTCCAAGATTTTCAGCAACTTATCACTTAATAGAGAATGTAAAGAAGGCTTTGCTCTTCAGAAGCTGTATTATCAATATTAGAAATGTGGGTTAAAAAAAACCAGAAGACTTGAAGCTGCAATGAATAGAAGTAGGAATTGTAATGTCTATTACCTGGTGAGATTAGAACACTGGAATAAGCTCTTAGCTGTTTAGGAGTGGAGAAGAGAGTGCTGTATAGCTCAGGACAGCAATATTGTAAATACACATGAATCGGTGTTTTAACTCACAGCACAGGGAGCTGCTGCTGAAGGCCAGCTGCAAGCTCATCCAGATCGTCCCTCAGAAATATCAGTCTCTAACTGTCTGTGCAGAGATGTAACAGAAGTATAGAAGTTAAATTGTTAGGGGCAACTGAACAGGTGGTAGGTGGGTCAATTTTAACTTTTGGTACAACCTTTTCTGATACTTTTCTACTGTATCAAATATTTAATTTAATAGAAAGTAATTGATTTAAATCTTAGGGGATAATCAATAGAAACTATTTGCTATGGATAAATGATTTTAATATAGTTTTATGTAAAGCAAATAAGTGGACATCCAAACATCAAAAGAACGAAGCTGTGAAAGTTAACAAAAATAGTGTGTGAATACATGTGTGTGTGTGACATTTAGACAGAAAAATGTGAATCGAAATGGAAGTTCTTTAGGAAAAATCATATTGGCCAAAATAACCTTAATGTGACAGTCAAAGATGGAAAGGACACTGGCTTAAAACTCAGATTGATTCAATAGTGAATATGGTTAAGGGAAAGATTCAGTTGCCTAAAGATAGATGTCTACTGTCATGTATAAGGCATCAGAAACTGCAGCATGGGATGGGCTGGTATTACATAGTTAATGGAAGACCGGAAACCTTCTAGAGTGGTAATTTGTGGTCAAGTGGAATATCCTACCATGTCTGAAAGAAAGCACTTATGCTTAGCCACCTGAATTGCACCACAGTTTGAGGAGAATGAGTATGACAATTAATATAAACTAGAAACTATGGCATGTAGAAAATTGATACAGGTAGTTAAAGATATAGGGAAAATAGGAAGGGCTGGTGGGCTAACAAGAAGAAATAGGAAGAGCATCTGAAGATGACTGATGACCACATCAAAATAGTGAAATTACTTACAGCTTGGTTCTGCAGCATTGACATCAGTGTTTTGCAGCTGAACAAGAGCAGGCCGATATGTCTGTATTGCAGAAGGATGAGAAACTATTCTCATAGCCAAATGATGAGTCAGACCACCGGATAGTGACACGCTGGGTTCACAGCCACTGGGGCAGCCTGCTTTCTTGCCCATGGCACGGCGGGAAGCAAGGCTGTCTGGTTTGTCAGGCAGGCTTATGGTCTGCCTTTCTGCCTGGCTTCAATCAAAAAAATTACACTCAAACAATGTACTGTTGTAAAGCCTTCACCATCATAGCTTATCTTTGGGAAAATAGTCCCTCTGATGTCTTTCAAACAGCTTTGAAGCTGATTCTGTCCCGAGTACTGCCTCAGAGACACCATGTAGTGCTCAGCAAGTCTTTCATCCAGGCTTTTCAGACGCATTCATGCACATGTCTTCTTGGTTTTCCAGGTACCTGTCTCAAGGCCCTGGGGTATGATGTGGAGAAGCTGTTCAGCCCTGAAATCAATGGCTTCTTGCCTGAAAAAGAAAGGTGATACATCCCCTGAAAGACTAAGCTTTAGCTTTCTATTGCATAACTGGGATCAGTGGTTGTATTTCACCTTCAGAACCATAAGCTCTTATTCACCATCTGTAAATTAGTGGAAACTGCCCAGTTAGCTTCTAAGTGTTTTGAAAAAAGCAGATGTTTGTGAACTCCTCGTAGTCTAGTGATAAGTGCCATAGAAAAGGCACATGAAGAAACTTGCCAGCCTGACTGTATTCAGAAAGAGAAGAGAGAGTAGAGCAAAAAGGGCTTAAGGCCATGCTTCATACAGATGCTTATTTAGTGACTATTGTCTTCCTTGTGCACTGAATAAACAGGGAATCTTGTGGGTTTGCATGTTTGTGACATCCTCTGTGATCACTGAATTGATTTCCCTAGCACAATGTGTACGCATAACGGCTTTAATTCAGATCCCATTGGCTTAATTTGGCCATTAACCTGAGTAGCTGGCTTTGCTAGGCTGCTGTCCACATTACAGATGTACTAAGGTGCACTTTGATTCGTTTGTTATCTTGCTTTTCCCATGTTTTGAATATATTATTGCCATTGCAAAATATTCAATGAATAAATTGGCAGTTACTTTCCCCCTAAAATAGAAAGAAGACTATTAATTTCATTTCTGTGCTATTTTCCCTTTCCCTTCCTCTCCATGTGCAGCCTTAGATTTTCCTGAGCATCTCTGTTGCTAATTGCTTCAGTTCTTCATTGCTGCACCACTTTCTAATGGTTACTTGCACACTTGACAGACAGAGTTAGGGATTCATTTGGCTTCCAGGATATTCTTTTTCTTTGGTTGAATTTTATTTCCCCCTTCCCATTAAGTTTTCCCTTCTCCAAAACCTCACAGAGTGTTTTGTTTTGGACTCAGAAGCAAATACTAGTATTTATTTTAAAATTAGTAGTGTCAACATTGGTCACTGATAATGCTGGCAAGGGAAAAATGTATTTCTTACAGTTTGCTTTTTGTCCTTTTCCCACCATTACAATAATACTGGAAAAAGTTACTTTAATACTTAATTTTAATACTTTAAACTGTATTCTTAAAATGAATTGCTTGTTCGTGACCAGTATTCTACTTCCTTGCCCAAAATAAGAAATGTTTGGATAATCTTTCATTGCAAGACAACTGGCCTTAGATTTTACTTCACAAAGGTAATGCTTTATGAATAGAAGTCAGTTTTAAGATTTACATCTCCCTTTCTCCTACTACCTAACCTAAACTTAATTATTGACTTTTCGGGGCTTGCATTGGGCTGTCATACCTTTTAATTCTCTTCTGACTATCTAGTTATACAGATTTGCTTCACAGAAATCTAAACCTTCCAGATTTTGCTGATGAGCTTTTCTTCCTATGTTTTGGGAGACGGCTTAAATTAATTATTCAGGTTCTGCAACACATAAGCGTTATGTAACATAAGCACCATGTCCGTAATTGTATTTCCTTGTTTTAATCTGGAAGGATCTATAGGCAGTTGTTGACAAGTGTACTGCTTTACTGCTTGCAAAATTCTGTGGCACACCGACTATGCTCGAGCAGCGCATGCTGTTGCCAGCCCCGTCCATGTTCACTGACAGCAAGCTTAAGCTTGATTTGTCTGACTTATGATTATTATGACATTCTTGTCAGAGTGAACTGATGCTGTTTTTTCAATAATACAGTGTAGCCCAGACCCTACCCCTCTTTTATCTCAACAACATGTCAACTCCAACACCTATAATGAAAGTCAGATGCCAGCTCTGTTAATTGTTACACTGGAAATGCATTTTAGTGGGAAGAGATAGGGCTGGTCACTGCTGGTGACATAAGATGAATACACAGAAAATAAGAATGGTGCTTATTTTGCAGCTGGTTCAGCTGGAGAGGGAAGCAGTTTAGGAGCTTTGATTAGTTGCATGGTATAATTAGAGGCCAGTAACTAGTAGTGTACACCAGGGGTTAACATGGGCCCTGAAACTGTCCAACATCTTCATTAATGATCTGGATGGTGGGGCAGAGTGCACCCTCAGTAAGTTTGCTGATGGTACAGAACTGGGAGCAGTTGCTGATACACTAGGTTGGGCTGCCATCCAGAGGAACTTTGATAGGCTGGAGAAACGGACTGACAGGAGCCTTATGAAGCTCAAGAAAGGGAAGCACGAATTTCTGAACAGAACAACCCCAGGCACTAGTGCAGACTGGTGGCTGCCCAGCTGGAAAGCAGCTTGGTAAAAAGGGACCTGGGGGTCCTGGAGGACACCAAGTTGAACATGAGTCAGGAATGTGCCCCCGAGGCAAAGAAGACTAATGGTATCCTGGGCTGCATTAGGAGCGTTGCCAGCAGGTTGAGGGAGGTGATCCTTCCCCTGTACTCAACATACTGAAGAGAGTCCAGCGAAAGGCCACAAAGATAATGAATAGACTGGAGCATCTCTCCTGTGAGGAGAGGCCGAAAGAGCTGGGACTGTTCAGCCTGGAGAAGAAGGCTCGGGGGAATCTTATCAGTGTGTGTAAATACCTGAAGGGTGGAGGTTGCAAAGAGGACACAGCCAGGCTCTGCTCAGTGGGGTACCCAGTGACAAAACCAGAGGCAATGGGCACAACGTGAAACACAGGAGGTTCCCTCTGAGCATCAGGAAACTTTTTTTTCATGGTGAGGGTGACTGAGCACTGGCACAGGTTGACCAGAGAGGTTACGGAGACCTTGGAGATCTTCAAAAGCTGTTTGGATGTGATCCTGACAACCATGTCTAGACAGCCCTGCTTGAGTAGGGAGGGTGGACCAGATGATCTCCAGAGGTCCCGTCCAACCTCAATCATCCTGTGATTCTGAGACTGCAGAGAAAGTACAGCATGGCAGTAACCCATTCTGCCATTTATTTATTCATGGAGCTGAGTAGTTCTTTGGTTATCTTCAGATACATGTCACGCATTCCTGTTCTCTTACATCTCTTGCAGTTTCCTGTACTCCTTCCAGTCTCACTCCGTGTGGCAGGCCACAGTGACAGTACTGGAGAAGGGTATGATGATCACTTTCTGAATTTTTGAGAATTGCTTCAAGGATTTCTGTGATGCACCCTCTCCTGGAATTATGTAACTACTTTAGTTTGTAGTACCAAAGTCTCCTAAACATTGTTATCCAGAGGTACTGACAGCACTGAGTGTCTGTGGACTTGGACCCGTCTCAGAGCTCATCTCTGGCTCCTTCAGTGCCACAGCAACGACCATTCTGAATACAGACCCTTATTTTAGGTCTCATGCCCAAGTTGGAAAGACGACAAGGAGTCTTTTTTTTCCTCTCTTTTTTTTTTTTTTTTTTTGGTAAAAGTATCCAACATTTGGAGATGAGTATCTCCACACATTACAGCATCGGGGAAGGAGAGACGATGGCAAGCGTTTCTGGCAGTATTTGGTCCCGTTAAGCTGGACTCGCCTCTGACTTGCGTTTTGGATATGCTTTTCATCAGCAAGATGCACACGCAGGCGAGAAACCGGAGGACGAGGGAAGAAGC
>NW_010172352.1:0-618 GCF_000695765.1 Mesitornis unicolor
TTCCCTAACTCTCGGGCTAGAGACTGAGCTGGGCTCTCGAGCGGCCAATCCATGAAATCCCACGAAACGCGGCGGTCAGACAAGCACAAGTCGTTTCCCACGGCACCGAGGTTGGAGGCTGAGCCCGGGGACTCTGAGCCGTCTTCCCCAGCTAGGGAACCCGGGCAGGACCCAGTGCAGGGCCGAGCACAGAAAATGACACTGCAGCTACTCGGGGACCTCAGGCTGAGATGGGGTTTGGGAAACAGAAGCAGGATCCAGCAAGGCTCATGTGTGGGTGTGTACGCCGGCTGGCCAGTCCTGCCGCTGAGAGGAAGGAGGGGCTGTGCACCCCGGGTGGACTCCCTCTCGCCAGCGTGCTACAAGCTGCATAGCGTCTCTTCGTCCTTGCATGACCCTGCAGGTTGAGCTGTCAGGGGAGTTGGAAAGGTCACTGCCTTCATCTCACTGCTGTGACTTGACACACCAGGGTTGCTGTTACAGTGTGGAACAGTTTCCCCAGATCTGGGTCTAACTGGGCTCCACCACAGTCAGAACCTCCCTGCTCAGAAGACTTACAGAGGCCTGCCAAAAATTCCCTGCATCCAAAGATTTTCCTGATTGCTCTATCAACCATGA
>NW_010172352.1:881-3004 GCF_000695765.1 Mesitornis unicolor
CCTCAGCCGAGGGAGAAAATGAGAAAAAACTCCCAGACTTTTGAAAACTTTCACAGACCTTTCCCAGAAAAAACAGCTCTACAAAAACTCTTCCACACAAGGCATCAATCGCTTCTTTTTATTTCATTTTAACACAAAAGAGTATTCTGGTTTATAATGGTACACTGTATAACTGTGGCACAACAGTGCTTGTGGGTTTCCAAACATTTCGTGCAACACTGCCTTCATTCAAATAATCTGTTATTACACATGGGGTGACAGTTCCCCACAAGACAACACTCAAACTCAGTTCACAAAGTACAAGGAGAAAAGGAGAAAGAAAACACACCAACACAAACCCAGAAAATCCTGTTAGGACTACTTTCTGCTCCCATCAAGAAGTCTGTGAACTCAGGAACAACAAAGATGAGACCAAGCTCAATGACCATTTTCCAAGTTCACCTCAATTCTACCTTTACACAAAGTCCTTTGAAGCAACTCGGGGAGTTTTCTTACAATGCAACCAAAGACAATGAACATGTTATCACAACTCTGTACAGTTATAGCCTATCCCAGCACTGTTAGTGCTGCTGTATTTCCAAGGCAGTCACAAGGAAACACACTGCCCAACCCACCCTTGTGGGCTAAAGGAAAATCTTGTTATGCGTTTAGCTGCTCTCACCCACTGAAGATGAGACTGATGTACTCAAATTGTCAAAATACACTTCTTGCCTGATGAACTCGAATGGTGCGTCACAACAGCTGCATGTGAGCAATTCCCTGCTTCACTGGGCAGCACTAGTGCAGCATATGGACACACACAGTGGCCACATGGACAGATGTGGTGAGCAGAAGGCAAAACACACAAAGCCCACACATCTCAGAAAGAGACAGCCAGGACCCAGAGAAGAAAGGGCCCCATGCTTGCAGCGCATTGTAAAATGATACTCACAACTTCCTTGCTTTTGTGACCTTACCTGGGAGTAGGCTTTGAAGCTGCAGCCAGTAGCACACTGCTGAGGAGACCCACGATAGCCTGTCTAAATTCCCTGCTCCCCAAGATTTTCCTGAACAGTCTATCAGCTGTGTCTCCACAGTGAAGAAATGTTCCCACTCAACTTCACCTCAGCCAAGGGACAAAAGAAGAAAAAAACTCCCAGCCTTTTGAAAACTTTCACAGAGCTTTCCCTGGAAGAACATCTTCAAAAAGACTACTGTCTTCACGCAAGGTCTTCAGTTTTCTCTTTATTTCCCTTTTACACACAGGGTATCAATGGTTTACAACAGTACATTTTGTAACTGTGGCACCACACTGCCTGGGGATTAAGCCTATTCTGTACAACACTGCCTTCATTCAAATAATCCATTACTATACATGGTGTGACAATACTCCTTCTGAGAAACAGGCAAGACAATGCTCCAACACAGTTCATAGAATACAAGGAGAAAGGGCAAAAAGGAGAATGGAAATGCTCTAACACAAACCAGCAAAGTCCTATCAGGACAAATTTCCACTCCCATCAAGATGCCACTGAATTCAGGAAACAACAATGATAAAAACAAACTTAGTGGTCCTTCTCCATGTTCTTCTCAATTCTACCTTTACACAAAGTCCTTTGAAGCAACCTGGGGAGTTCCCGTACAATGCACCCAAAGGCAATGAAGACGTTTTCAAAGCTTTGTAGAGTAACAGCCTAAGCCAACAATGCTAGTGCAGCTGTATTTCAAAGCCAGTGCCAAGGAGATACCAAAACAACACAGTCTTACGGGTCAAAGGAAAATCTTGTTGACAGAAAGTAAAACAAGAAATTACACTGGGGCCCTGGAAATAACCCCACTCCCAAAGCATTTCAGAAATGGCCATAAATGAGCTGAAACATATTTTTGCCTGTCTAAGGGTGCCTTTAGTATTGTGGAATTGTTGTTGGATTTTTTGTTTGTTTTGTTTGTGTTTTTTTTTGTTTTGTTTTTGTTCTTGATATAGCTTTTTTTTTTCCACAGGGGTAGACAATAATATTACTGAGTTAGTAATTTGTGGAAATCTGTGTGCCAATTCCAAACTCAGATTGACTCTGGAGAAAATATTGCCACACGCTGTAGCCGAGATCCCTTCCTATTGGGAGGCATGAAGCCTCTGGCTGTGC
>NW_010172353.1:0-27966 GCF_000695765.1 Mesitornis unicolor
CGCCTCCCGCTCCCTCCTCGCCGCCCTCGTCCTCCTGGGGCTGGGGCAGGTGGTCTGCAGCGTTGCCCTCTTCCTCTATTTCCGAGCTCAGGTAAGCGGTGCTTGTGCTGGCGACGGAGTGAGGGGGTCGGCGCAGTCCCTTCCCGCCTTCGCGGGGGGCGTTGAGCGCCGGCAACTGCGCTGTGAGGGAGAGCCCCACCACTTTCGGAAGAGGGGAAGGTGCTCGCATCGGGGAGGTACAGTAGATTAATGAGAAAAAACAAAAAGAACAACTTTATACGGCTCTGAAGTTGGCCCGGCTTTGAGATGGTGTCAGGCTGGAAGGCTCCCGGGACTCTGCTGTACCTGCACTGTCCCATGGTCGCTGGAGCTGCTCGGCCTGAGGTGTGTTAGGTAGTGCTGTGGCCTAATGGTGGGTAATGAGGTACAGGGTTTCTCAGTGAGGTCGGACGTGAAGTGTTCACGGCCTGGGAAGTGGCTTAATGATGCTTCACCTGAGGTCTTGCAGGGCTTTGGTTTTTAATGTTCGTCTTATACCAGAGAGTAGTTTGACGTGGCTGAGGTCTTTGGCTGCCATAAATGTTTCACCAGCAGGAGAAATGGCTTTGAAGAAATAAAAAAGTCACCAGACGACACCACTTGGGATCGTTTATCCTTCAGACTGCGCAGGGGCACTTACAGAGCGGGGTCTGTGTATCAACAGGCATCGGCTGGAGCTCGTTTTGAAGGAAGAGCCGCCCCTTGCCCCTCAGGCCACAAGCCTGCCAGGGGATGCTGCAAAGAGGCAGCGGTGAGTGCAGGAAGGAGCATAGAGAGGTTGATGAGCGGTTAGGCTTTCGGAGAGAAGAGGAGCCTGCTTCTTGGAAACGGTTCGGCTGGCTGCCTGGATTCACTCGCTGCTGCATCTCTTACCCTGCAGGGCTGAGCCCTCTCAGAGGAAGTGGGGGGCTGCTGGCTGGTTGCTTCTCAAAGCTAGGTGTTAGCTTTCTGCTTGGCTTTTTTGTCAGATGCTAGTGAGTTCTGTTAATATTGTTGTCACTGCCTTCATGGAAGTGGCATTTCTGTTGTGTGTGCTTTTCATTTGAAGTCAGCAGGGAGTGGAAACCTGTTTCTTTCGGTTTACTTTCTAGGTAGATGTGCTTGATCTTGTAGCAGATTGGATTTCTTTACAAAGTGCATTCTGAAAACAGAAGTTGCAGAACTGTATACCTACTTAAACAGATGAATGACTATCAGATATACAGTAGCGCTGCTGATAATTTATTATGAAGACCGATTTATATTTTCTTATCAACAATGTCTTTGTTTTTGCCATTTTTACAAAAATAAAATGGAAGAGCAATACAGTACTTAGTTAATTGTATCCAGTGTGCTTCGGAAGAGTGACATGTAATTTCTGGGACTCATTGTAAATTAGCTTAAAGCTACTTGTTTTCTTGACAGTGAAATAAATTAATCCCTACTTCAGCTTGTGGAAATGTTTTTCACTCCAGATCTGCATGAACTTGAAAAGACATATTTGTCAAAACACAGCTCATAGAAACGCACAGCTATACATTGATTAGTAGGCTATAAAGCCATTGCAATCAAAACAACTAATCAAAGTATACTCTTTGAAAACCCTATTTTTCCATGCTCTTTACCTTGACCCCCCTTATTAAGGACTCTTTCTGATGGGTTCATGTCAGTGCTTCACATGTACCTAACAAAGGGTAAAAAGAGCTTTCTTATTGTAATGACTATTTTTCTTCTGCTTCCTTGATTTTAAAAATTACATAGTTTGGGTGTAATTTTGCATTTGACAGCTTAATTCTTTTGCTAGTTTCTACTTTCTGTAGATTTCGAGTAATGCTGTTGGATGTAGTCCTTTGTAAACTTGAACTTCCGAAAACATTTAAAAGAAACAATGTAGCTAGATGTAGACTTAACTGAAGTCATTGCCTGAAAAATTTCTAATGTTTTATTTGCCATCACTGAAAAATTGAATAATAAGTATACTTTTGAAGTAATAATAAGATATGGTAATCCATATTTGTTCACCCATTTCTTACTGAGAGATAAGATAGATGGAAAAATATAGTAAGCCCTGCAGAAGTTAAGCCTTATTTAACTGTCTTGCAGATTGCTTTATTTATATGGGACATGATCTGACTTCTTTCTTTTGAAAAGATTGCTGTCAAATTTAGTTGTATAAAGCTATCTCAGTTTGTACTTTTCAGTACAAATTCCAGCTATCTAAATTTATACTCTAACAGAACTTAAGTACCGTGGTGTATTTAGTTAATATAGTGAGAAGAAGCTAATAGTAGAAGCTGTGCATCAAAAGATTTTAATTGTTTGACCGGTGAATTAACCAAATGTGAATTTGCAAGATTTGACTCTGTAGCTTGATATTAAGAAATTATACGTTTTACAAACTCTTTAAAACGCTACCTGAGAGGCTGAGTAAACTCTGACTCAGTTTTACCATACACATTTTATCTGTATTTGCATAAAGTCATTTGGGCTGGATCATGATACCATATGAGCTGAGACAATAGTTGAGGTTTTGGTTTTTCCTTAGTTTTGTTTATTTTGTGGCTTGAGCATTTGGAATTTCACAAGACATATAACTAAGACTGACATTAGATTTTCACGGGTAAACACATGTATGTGGCCAAGAAATAATGCAGTACAATGCAAATGAGACTGAGCTGATAGAGCTAAAAAGAATGAAAAAGCTAAGAATTGAATTTTACCAATATCCCGGTGATAGTGCTCTGAAATGTAAAAACATTAAGATGTTCTGGCTTCTCCTTTTGGACCATCTTGTGCAATGTACTGAATCTGTGCAGTACTGAACGTATTGGCCTTAAGTGTTTATTTTACTTACACTTCATAAGGAATATTTGTTCAATGATCATTTGATCAATGAAAATGCCGTGAAAATTAGTTAGATACTTGAAGCAGCTGAAGATCATCACATAATACTCATGCCCAGCACAAGGTGAGATAGTGAAGCATTTTATTTAACTTTCACTAGTAAATGCTAAAGTATAGTCTCCAAAAGCTTTGCTTGTAACCTTTTCTTTCTGGCCCATTTCCTTAATGCACTTAGAGCACAAAAGAGTAGGAATTTGGTCTAACACTGAACTGGAGGGCAGTGAAACAAGCTGAAAATGCTCAAATCCAAATGTAAGGGCTGGATGTCTAACTCCCATAGTTTAAGCTGGAACTCTAAGCCTATCCATTTTTCCCATTAAAAAGAAAGTCTGTGCAGATGTTAAGTATTCTACCATACTGAAGAATTCACACTTGGATAAATGGGGACCTGTAAGTCTGAGTTTTGTTGTCATTTCATGCATCTGTGGAACTCTGGCTTTCATTACAGTATGCTTTTAAACAGTCACCTTTCAGACTTCATCTAAAATATCGTGAGTGTGCTAGAGCAGTGGCTAACAGAGGACAGCTTGCTGGGGGACACTAGCACTTTCTGGAAGCCTGGAGGAACTCCTTCTTGGTGGAGTGCAAAGTGATATTTAATAATCTGGAAGTTGGTTTAAATTTGAAAATAAATACAAGTGTGATCCTAGCATTTTTTGTAAGGAGTAAATGCAGAATATGATACTGTAACATTGCATAATTGAGGCAACATTTAATAGGTGAAGTTGGCTAGAATGTATTGCAGCTTTTAAAATGATGTTAAAATGTTCCTTTTTAACATAGGAAAATTGGTTCTTAAATCTGTACATCCTTCTGGTCTCACTCACAGTGCTGGAGTTCATTTTAGCTGCCCTGATGTAGGTGAAAGGAGTCCAGAGATGCAACTAAAACGATTCAAGATGCTGAAAATCAAGGGTCACAGAAAGATTTGATCTGATGCCAAGGTTGAACACGACGGAAGTATACACAACACTAACTAACATAGGAAGAATAAGCTAGACATTCCTCCCTTCAAATAGATTAATTTCTCTAGGGTATTCAGCTTATTTAACGTGTTACAAGGCTTTGTCCAATGTTTTTAGTTGCTTCTTGATGTTTCTTCCAGGTATTAAATCTTTAGGACTTCATGCTGAAGGTCTCTGTTCCTTCCAAGTTAGCAAGCTGGTTCCTGTAGACCATTCTGGTATTTCATCTGGGTCTTTAGACATTCTTCTCAAGACATGTCCTTGAAAGTTTTTCTGTGCATCACTTCTTGCCCACAGTTTTGATCTCGGTGCTAGGTAATGTCTGTTTACAGCCATGACACGTTCTTTATGAAAAGATATAAGATGCAGGATTTCTGAGAATACCTTTTCAGACAACTGAGGTAATTTTCATGGTTAAATGGGGTGAAGACTAGGTATTCTCTGAAAAAGGTAAAGGCAGTCAGGTAGGTTAGCTAGTCCCAAGATCAGAGCTTCATTTTATCAACCACCAAATCTTTAGAGGCTTGCAGTTCTGTCAGGATGGGCTGCGCAGCTTCAAGTTGCTGAAGCTATTGGTTACAATGTTTCCAGTAAACCTTCAATCTTCTAGCTGTAGGTGCAGAGATGTTGGTTTTCTGTCTTAAGCCTTCAGAAGATAAACTGTAATCCGAGTAAGTGCTCCTGTACAATCTGCTGCTACTGTTCTGGCAGTGTTGTGTGGCACGTTTGACTGATGCTGATGGGCGATAGCTGTAAGTCTACGCTATGCGTGATTTGTCATGTTGGACACTCAGGCCTTTATGATTTTCCGCTTCCTGTTGCAAAACCTAGTTTTCTTGTCTACTTTTCAGAAGATGTGTTTAAATAAATTCAAAAGCGAGGTAATAGTCTTGCACCGGTAGAATTACTGATAAAAATTAGTATCTACTGGCAGTTACTTGCTTTCTGTCTTCTATCTTGTGTGTGTGAAGCAGGGAAGAGACATCCACATCCTGTTGAAGACCATAATTCCCTAAGGTCTTTAATAATTCCAACATAAGAGGCTAAACCTGGAATAATGTCCTGTTTTGGGTCCCTCAGGACCAGAGGCATATCAACCAGCTTGAAGGAGTCCAGCAGAAGTCCACTGTGATAGGTAGGGACTGTAGTGTATCAGAAGTGGAGAACTGGATTATTTGAACCTAAAGAAGAGCAGACTAAGGTGAGGAAAGCTAATAAGTGTTTTTAGCTACCTAAGGATGGACTCAGGCTCTTCAGAAGTGCAGAGCAAAAACAAGAGGCACAGTCATAAATTGCAGCAAGGAGAACTGTACCTGGACATCAAAAGCAGTGTTTTTACACAATAAAAGTGGTTAAATTGTAGAGCAGTATGCCCATCGATGGAGATACCACAAAACTTGTCTAGACAAGGCCTTGACTAACCTGACCTAAGTTACAAGTTGGCCCTGCTTCGAGCAGGGAGCTGGACTGGAGACCTCGAGACGTACCTTCCAACATAGGTCATTCTGTGTTAACAGCCTTTAAGTGGCTGTTGGTAAACATTTTGCATGTCATTTTTTTTTCTTTCAGGTTACAGTTGATTTTCTGTGTTCTGGATACCGGGAGAGAGACTTTTGGGGAGAGATTGTGTTACAGTTGTTAAAGCTAGTGCTGCCTTTCTGCTCTTGCATTCCTGTGCTTGACCCTGTACTGGCTCTGATGCTCATTTGATACCTGGAGTGAGTTGGTTTCAGGGTGCTAGTCCTTCAGGAAATTAGATTAGCAAAAATTACCCCCAGGTTATTGGTTTAAAAGAGGAGATTGAGAACCAGGAATGCAATTTTGTGGTGAAGAAGGTAAGAAGACAGAGGTGTTTTGGATTAGATCAATTTAAACAGTTAATGGGGCTGTACTGTACTAGCTGACTTTGGCAGTCATAATTGTAGTTTTAAAGTGATTAATTCATAGAGCTGTAATGGCCAGACACAGATTTTCTTCAGGATTCAGTTGTGTCAGGCCACCCCAGGAAGATGTTACAGCGTCCAGGCTGTTTTGTAACTCATCTCTGCTCCTCTGCTTAAAGCTGTTGCATCTTCTGGTCTTCAGGTGAACATTTCTGTCCTGTTTCATTCCAGATCTGCAGGGATAACTGAGACAGCTAAAACAGGTCACAGGGGCTGTTGTTGGTCTGAATGAATCAGGCAAACAGCTCTCATCTGGAGCCTTCAGCAGAAGGACGATGATGGAGGAGGCAGCATTTGGTGTTGCCATCTATACAACAAGCGCTTCTCTGCAGTGTGTGCCTGTTGACGGCTGCCTGGCTGGTGTAGACTTAAATTCACCTCTGTAATCCTAACCTCATGCTTTTAAGTTAACTTTGTTCTTTTTTGGGGTTAGGGAGTCGAATTTAAGTTTGAGTGAACAAATGAACGTGTTTGATTTACTCTGTTTTGTATTCTGATCTGTTCTGTCCTATGTCACGTTAAGGGAAACTGAACTGGTCAGGCACTAGCCATAATGTCTTGGCATTCCCTCATCATGATTACATATAATGTATTACCTTTTGTAATTCTCAGATATAATTGTTCTTTTCAACAAAAAGAAGTAAATGTTCTTTATTAGACCAGCTGATACAGATAGAGAACTTACGTAAGATTTCGAGTGCACAAACCTTTCTTCAAGCCTGAAGTAAAAGCAGAATAAATACCTGAGAACAATTGCTGAGAGTCTCAGGCAATCTCTGAAACACAGTGGTTAATATCTCTTGAGTGTAAAGTATATAGAGTGCGGGGAGAGAAGGTGAAATGGTTTAAATAATGTTTATGCAATTAAAATCTGCCAAGGCACAATCCTAGTTCTTGGAATATCCTTCCAATTTATCTAACTGATAGAATTCAGGAGTATTCTAAACTTACAGTGTAAAAGTATATTTGATTCAATCATAAAAGACTGATTGCTAAACATATCTTGCAGATATTCTAAATTTATCAGTCTTTGTCCCACAAAGCAGAGGTGTTTTGTGGTACAGTTCTGTCATTTTTTGGTCCTTCTGAATTTGTGCTGTCTTCATGACTGTTTCATGCAGCAATATCTTGCCCACAAAATAGTTGCAGTGGTAAGTGAAGCCAAATAACTGGCTTCTGTTCTTCTGTTTCTCCTCTTGAAAATGATGTGTTAGATGTTGCACATACTTCCCCAAAGTTCCTCTCATTGGATTTTGCGTGTCATCTTGCAAACCGTAGTTTTTTTTACAGATAGGACGGCTGTGTATGTTGCCTGCTAAACTAATTGGGATATTGCACTGATTGGTCAAAAGATGGAATTCAGGATTATTAGTTTTATTGTAAAAATGGGATTTATCTTTAACTGTTGAAAGTCAGCTATCCAGTCTAAGCTAATGAACTAGGCAGCTCCAGAAGGTAATTAATTCTCCTATCTCATGCTTGCTGGATGAAACAAAGCTCCATGTGGGGAACTTTTTCTCTTAATTGCTTACATTGAAAATTTAGATAATAATAATAAACTTAGGTAGGTGCCAAACTTTTAAGATGGTTGAAAATTCCCCCTGACTTAAATGCTCTTAATGTCTCTTGAACAGATGCTTAAAACTGTGGTTGTGCTTATGTTTTTGTTTCAGATGGACCCTACTAGAATTTCAAAAGAACATGCACACTGTGTCAGAACACTTTTTGGACATCAAGAAAATACAGATTTGCATGATGCATCCTTTGAAAATCAAGAAGTGAAGTTAATGCCAGAATCATGTAGAAGCATGAAACAGGCTCTCCAAAGGGCTGTGCAGAAGGTAAGTGGCAGACAGTCTGTGTGTTCCTTTATTTCATGCTTCTGTTGAACTTGCAACAGTTTTTCCAACATCTGTATTTGGAGGTAAGTTCTAGAAAGTATTTTCTGGTGTTTGAATAATATCTGAAGTTGCATCCAAGGTCATGTTGTGTTTGCTCATGAACCTGGTTGTGGTTAACAAATTTTGTATTCAAACACACTTTATTTTTAATTTTTTAAGAAAGGAAGACTTGAAGTCACACTGAGAAAACTATGATTGCAGTTAGTTGATTTGCTGTTCTGACATTTGGATGGACATGAATGGTAGTCATTTATCCTAATATTTGTATTGGTTTGCCAACACTTAGAATGTCCATAATAAAGGGCAGTTCCACATTTTTTTCCAAACAATCTTCCTGACTCTGTTTCTGACAAGATTCTCCCAAGTCAAGATCATCAACAAGCAAAATATTGCCCGAAAGACAAAGGAGCAACTCTTTCAGCAACCCAAAACGACGGGTAGTATCTCCTTTTTCTTTTTTGCTCACTTTGCCAGTTGTCTGTTCTGTGCAGACCATTCTCACACTGGCAGAAGAGCAAAAAGAATAACAAAAATATAACAAAAGTAGTCAGCTAAAGAAGTCAGCCCTAATGAAGAAGTCTGAGCATACTGGATATATGTCACTATCACCTCTTAGAGCAGTTATTGCCTCTGATCTCTTTGCATGTTCATGATAGTGTTTAGTGCTAATTATGGGCTATTCAAAAGCTGAACATCTGCTATGGTATTTGGTTTTCCTGGCTTGCCAGGTCCATTACTGCTACTTCATATCTGCACAGGACTGTCAGTGTTTCATAAAGGATACTACATTGGATTTGAGCTGAACTCATGTACACTTTACAGAGAGAATTGTACTTGAGTTAATTATATGGTACTTTAATTCTGTTAATGTGTGCTTTTAGTGGAGTACCCTGAGTGACAGATGCTTTTGTGAACAAAACTTAAAGAATCCTAGGAGTTCATGTCTTGTCCCTTTTGCTAGCTGTGTTCTTTAAAAACTTGAGGGGAAAAAAGAGGGTTAGTTTTGTAGGATTACTTCTTTCCTCCAGTGTTTTATAGAGGCTCTCACACTACACCTACTTCTGTTCTGTGTGCTGGTACTGGACTGCTTGTTCACGTGGTTCCCATGACAGAGTAAGGAGCTTGTTACAGTAAGTGAATGGGAAGCCCTGTATTCGGGTCATTTGCTGCTGGTTACTCAACAAAGACATTGGCTTTAGCTGAGGCTGCATATCCTACCATTCTGGATGGAGGTTAAATGCTGCAATATCCGTGGCCAAGATAAGTAGTGAGTAGGCATAACTTTTTTGGCTGATGACCGTTAGCCTGAGAACAATAAAATTTCCCTTGCCAAAGTAATCAGACTGAATTTCCTTTGACTGCAACAAAATGCATTAAGCAGCTGGGTCAGTGTTCTGGATGCTTTGTCATCATATATTGATGACACAGAGAAAAACAGGAAAATGCTTGTCTGGGACTACATTTGCATCTTTTTGGTATATCAGAGAAGTGAAAGAAACTGTGTTAAGGCAAAACTTTACTTTATCATGTTCTATGAGCTCTGCCTTTTGTTGGCTGCACTACAATGAAGGGCAGAGATTCAGCTGAATCTTACTTCCAGTTGTGCTAGTCCTTTATGTGTGGGAATGCAGCTAATGTGCCTTGAGAGAGGTTTCCTATCTTCTGTGCTTTCTTCACTTTGCTGAAGGAGAATCTAACCTGTCTGTGTTTTAAGAACCAGTATCCTTATTTGAGTTGACAGCATATTAAGTGACTGAAATGAAACTCTTTAAAAAACCATTTAAGTTTTGTGATTTTTTTCAAAATTTTGGTTTTTTTTGCAATTCAAGCTGTTCAGGAAATGAAAATAGACAATTTGGTTTTGCTCAGGTTTATGGTCTGGTTGTAGCTTTTAGCTTACTGCACTGGTTCTCATCTGTTTTCTTTGCACACCTGTAGATGTAGTGTTTAAATCTGAAGTGGGGATTGACATTGAAAATGAAAGTGCTATTATGAAAACCAGTATAGTAGGGCTTGCAAGGTCAGGTCTAGAAACATTTGTCTCCTAGAAAAATATGATGATTAAAGCTTTTCTTTTAATCAAAATCTAATGGTGAACTCCTTAACATATTCTGGGATGAAAACACTGCTTAGGAAGCAGCTTACTCAGTAGGAAGAACATTTTCAGTATTACTGCAAATAAACTTTCAAGCATTCAAATAATATACTTTCCTAGCCTGTTTGCTTAATTTTTTGTGCATGTAACCCTAAAAACCTATTGGCATTCCAGATGCACTAACCACAGTTCTTATGAAGTCTGTTTTGAGCTTGAAGTAGAAAGGACTACAAACATATCTTGGGTCAATTTGTGTAAGTAATTTTTCTTGGCAATACTCCCAGCTTCTAGGAGCTTGGGGAGTTCAGGTGTAAAATAGTCTCTCACATGGCAACAGGGTGCTTTGCTAGACTTCCAGAGCAGCACTTCTGAAGAGCTTATATATGTAGCAGACATTTAAAGTGCATGTAGTTATGGACGAAGTCACGGTTTCACAGATGATTGCTCTAAGTTGTTAAAATTTCAGTTTCCATCCTACAACCTCACATACCTTTTTTTTTTTTAAATGCAAGCAGTAGACTGCTCATTTGGGTAGAGGTTGTAGTGCTGATCTCTATCTTCTGGTGAATACTGATTCATGTACTTTCTGTTTCGCTTCCTGATTAGTATTCTTTAAATTGCTGAATTTCTGGCAAGATAATCAGATACTTCTTCCTGGTATTAGTTGGACATAAAGTATTCTGGTAGTAGAAGAAACAACTGCACAAAGGAGCTTTAAGATCACAGCTGAAGCAATACTTGAATACCCAGAGAGGTTCTCTTGTGATTGGTCTCAAAAGGCTACTTAAAACTGCTCAAAGTAGATACTGAGGTACTGTAAAAGCCAAAGGAGAGAAAAAAACATTCACAAATGTCACGTGTTCAAATGTAGCCTTGTCTCTGCATCCTCAAATTTGGACATAACTTGAAGAGCAAGAGGCTTTTTTTTTTTGTTTTGAAGATGCTGAGATGCTGAGGGTATGTGGTAGCACACACGGTTCTGTGTGTGAAAGTTGTAGGAGAGGTCACTGGTAATACTTTGTCAGCAGTTTGCATGCCATTGTAGCAGTGTCTTAGTGACAAGCTCTGTTGAGCTGTTTTGTCTCTCTTAATGGTAGTGTACAGGGTGATAAGGTATGAGATGCTTAAAGACATTCAGGTGCTAAAGAATGCAGTTGATACTTTAAACATTTGGAAAATCTTTGCTCTTAATTCCTTGCAGTAAGGATACCAGGTGATTTTTATAAACCCACTAAGATTGGATGTCTTCAGACATCCGCTGAAAAATGTGGTCCTTGAGTCCTTCGGGGTCAGAAGCAAGTACATGCTAAAATGCTTTTTTAAGGTAGGTTGTGTATCAGCATCTTGCAACTCTAGAAACATGAATTAAAACAAAACAAAACAAAAAACCAAGAGAAGTGTTGATCTAGTAATTCTTCAGGTGGAAACCCACAGCTTCATCCCTGTTATCTAGGGACTAGTTCATGTATTTCAGGTTCCTTTTGGAAGCCTGGGCAACAGAACAGAAAGGAATGTCAATTTGGTGGGGCTGGTCAGAATCAAGTCAAGAACTTGACACCTAGTCCAGTGTTTGGAAAACTTGGATAGGGTAAGATTTCTATTTTCTGGCCACAAGCTTGCCACTATTCCAATTACGAACACACAGAAGAGTCAGTGAACATGGACCAATCTCCAGTTCTTCTCAGTGTGTTAGTGGTGGACTCATGCTTATAGTCTCCCTTTTCTTGTAATGACATTTGGATTCCTAATTATACAGTAGCATAGCTTCCAGAGGAGCACAGGAGAGCATTCCAGTCAGAGAGAGATGTTCCTAGGAAACAGGAAAATAGGCTCAAGACCATCAGGGCAAGGAGAGTTGAGGATCTGAGTCTTCCTGGGTAGCTGTTCCGCTTACAAAGTGGTGATGTTGCAGATGAACAGCACCACCATCAGTTAGAAGGCAAGCAGCTTAGACTGCACTTCATGAGGACCACAGCCTTTCAGCATGGAAGATGAGCTGAGTCAGGCTGCTAGATCTCAGAAGGTGAGGTACCCAGCTGGTCATGTTAAAGCATTCTTGGAAATGTGCAAAATGTAAGTTAAGAGAAGGATAATGATTGGCCAGCTTAGGGACTTCAAGGGCTGAGCAGTCAGTCAGACAACCATAGGATTGTTTTTTTAGTACCATTTTAGATAATAGGAGATTAAAATGTAGATAGCTCTTTTTGGATCTGCCCAGTAGCCTCTCCAGGCAAGTGCATCATCACATACTCCAGAAGGAAAGGAGATGAAAGCAAACTCCACGTCTGAGAAGCTTCCATTAAGAAAGCAAGAAAACAAAAGAGTCTTTCCTTTCTAGGGAAAGGTCTAGGAATAGGTATGGTGCCATAATCTTGTGAGAGTGTGGACCACCTCCCGGTCTCTTTTACCTTATGTCCTGTTCCCTTCAAAGGCTTTTGTCGCTTTTCACAGTATCTAGTATTTGCAATTTTTTGTTGTCTTCCTACTTCTGATGAAGTTAGAGCTCAGGTGTAGCTAGAGGCTGATGCTGGTGTGCAGCTCCTAGAACTGAGCTTCATTTTTGTGCTCCTAGAACTGAGACTGGAGTAGGAAGATCAGAGAGGGGAAGTGAATGTAAATGGGGGAGGTGGACATGAGTTTTGCTGCTTTTGAAGTTGTGATTCTTCTGCTTTTCTTCTTGTCTCTGTAGCAGAAAGCATCTTAATGATTCTTATCTACAAAATCAGCAGATCTCTGCTGAATTATTACGCTTTGATAGTCATACTATGACTTCCATACTGCTGTGGCTTTTCATTTTGGTTTAACATGTAAACACCTACTGAAAGGGGAAAGTGAGAGTAATAAAAGTACCTGCTAAGGCATTACAGATTTCACTGTGGCTGCAAAATTACATAAAAGCAGGATTTTAGGTGTTTTCAAAGCAGGATTTCAAATTGTGAAACACCACAGTGACTGAGAACACAGCGGAACATTGCTGATCTGGCCAAATCTGAGGTGTATTGCATATCCACAGAACTGAATCAGCCAACCAGCAATGCGTGACAAAGACAGAACAAAAGAGCACTCTTAGGTTTCAAAGATGAGATATGATTTGTTATCTTGAGCAAAATGTTTCCTTTTACTAAGCGTCATCTTGATGACACCACAGTATGAGGTATTCTGAATAGCAAGCAGAATAGTACCTCTTGTTTAGAAAACAGAGAAGAGAATCATGAGGGAACAGGGAACAGAACTAAGGATCAAACTTGATATTACGAAGACTCAGTCCAGTCTTGTAACAAGAACAAGCCACTTAGGCTTTTGTAAGCTGCAGTTTGTATGTTTTCTCAAGAAGAAAACAGATGTGGATTATTAAAAGCAAGGTTTTTGTGATACCTGATGTCTGTTACTTGTGCTGATCTTAGTTTTGGGTAATGTGGGCTTCATTCATGTAAGAATTCGTATGCAGTTTCAAAGAATGGGTAACACCAGACCCTGGCACCCAGTCCATTTGGCCCAGTACAGATTTGGAAGATGCTTAATGCTTCAGTTCCTGCATGACTTGTTGAAAGTGAACCTTGATTATAAAACCTTGTAGTCATGCAACCTCCTCTGTTAGTAGTAAAGTGTGAGAGGTGGAGGTTTTCATTTACCTTCTCATTTACTTCATCACAGATGAAATTCAGAGCTTAGCTTTCCTTAGTTGTTAGTGTGATTACCCACTAGTCCCTGTGTAGAGCTGCCTCTTTCATTACCTTTTGACCTCGAGTAATGAGTTCATAAACTCCACTGTTTTATGTGATGCATTCTTAGCAGTCACTGTTCCATTATACTTACAGAAATATTCGAAGTGCAACAAGTAGTAAAGGTTGTAAATGTCCTGTCACTGCTACTTCAATAAATAGTGCAGTGGTCATACACACCATCATTCCTATCCACCTTTGTCTGAAGTATTGGACAGAGGAAGTAATTTGATTGTGGCAGCTAAACTGTGTGTTCATATATACATCATGGAAATATGAGAATATGTATCCCAGGCTTGTGAATATGCTGTAGGTAGAACAACCCCCACATACAGAGTGTTGTAAAGGTGCAAACTATCTGCAATACGCAATATCACAAAAACAAATCATCAAAGCAATGGCTATTTCTCATTTTAGGAAGTCCAGCGTGTCATAGGAAGAGCACCACCAAGACCAGAAAAAGGTAGGTGCTGGTTTATGAATAAGAAATATTTTAGTTCTGCTGAACTTGTCTTTCTGAGGTAATGTCATTCTTTTATCTCTAGCTGCAATGGAGGCATTAGGAATGGATCTGTACAAGAGAAACAAACCTGAGAAGCAGCCTTTTGCTCATCTCATTATTGATGATAAGAATATTCCATCTGGTAAGTTCAGTTTTAAGTGAATACTTCCAATGTTACTATAAATGCATTAAACACTGAATTACATAAAAATCATTCAGCCATACCAGCAACAGACTGAGGTTTCAGAAATGGCTTTTGATGATGAGAATAAATTGGATGTGTTAAAAGATTTCAGAGACAGCAGGGGTAATGTTAACTGTACAGTACCTCCCCTTGTCTCGGGTATCTTGCATCAGTCTGTTATGTGCCAAATGACCTCCATTTCAAATGACCAGTTTTCATGATCAAGCCCTGAGGGCTTGGTCTGCTTCTTTACTCTGTCTTCAGGTGAGGAATGAAGATATGCATTGAATGCTCTCCTTCAGAGAGAGCATTGCTCAATTTTGGTTCCTTATTTTCTTTGTCTAGTAGGGCCCATCTGGAGTTCTTTACTCATGATGGATGTCAGCTAAAGGTATACGTACACAGAGATGTATGCATACATACACACATAGATACAAGGATATACCAGCAAAAGACTAGCCAAAGTCCAGATCTTGCAGGTTGTAAGATGTTTCCCTTCTGCTGAGTCTAAGGAGTTTTTTTTGTTCTGTTGTGCCAGATGAAGACATATATTGTTTTCTGTTTGTAAAATTCAAGAATGTCTTATGTCCACCTATTCAAGTCTTCACAGCAACACTCCTTTTGTGTGCTGAAGTGTAATTGGGTCTGTACTGGGTGACACAGCATTATTCTTCATGGTTGATCTGGAAGCTGAAAATCTTATATGAATGCACAACACACATGCATGTCAGGTGCCCATCAGTGTCAAAACTTGCCATAAAGGAGGCACATCTTTCATTTTGAGGTATTGAAAACCTAGAACTGCAGTCCCAATGTCATTATTATAACTCACCTGCTAGTTCCCTGCCCTCTGTGGGTGCATTGCACTCTGATAGCATAGGGCTGAATTTATATCATCCCTTTCCTTCTGCTAATGACACGTTAAAAAGGTTTTGTCATATTCCATTCATTATTATGTTGCAGGACTGGTATAGACTTTTGCACATCAAGACACCCAGGGCCTTTCTGACATTCAGCCATGCCAAAGCTTCACAAGGGTCTGTCTGCTTCCATCTGGTTGAGTAGCAGGGAGATCAAAGACCATAGCACTGTAGTTTGAGCAAGAGAGTTTCTGGGCAGTGTGTTGACTTGGATACAGTATGTTTCTATTGAATAGGGAAAATAATGTTCCTGCAGCTTTTATCTGCCCCTATGGTAAGAGGATGGCATTAATTTTTCTTGTCAGAGCTCTTATTCTGTACCTGCAAGTATCTTTGGATGGCTTTGGGAGTACGCTCACTAGTACAATATAAGGGAACAAGACATGAGTCTGCCCTGAAACACTCTCCAGAGGAAAAGATTCATTCCTACAGTTTTAAGATAGCTTGATACTGTTTCCATTTTTTGCCTTGGGACACTGTCAGTTGAGATTTTTCTCTCTCTATGCTCAACACAAAAACCAGCATTGGGGAGTGGTAAAGTAAACCGGAGTTTACTCTGAAGCTATCAAACAGAGAATCTCAAGATAAGAGGGGGCATTGATCACCACTGTCTTCCTCTGAAGATGTGTACATTCTGCAGTGCTGAACCCCTTGCTAATTAAGCTATGTGCATTGCTTTTCTGCTTTATATAACCAAACCAAAGGGGAATGCTGTGTTGAGGCTTGAAATCTGAGATTTCAGCAGCCTGCATAGTAATACCTTGCTCTTGCGCTATTTAAAGACAAAGCACTTCTGTTGACAAGGGGTTAGCTTCTTGCCTGGAAGGAAAGGATTCTTTCTCCCGTCAAGTGCATTGGCATTGCCCAGATCCATATCTTTATAAGCAGAAAGCTTAAGCAGCTTGTCAGGTGGCAGACAGAACTTCCACAAACTTTCTTATTAGCTCAAATGCCTCCTGGCAAGCTTCTGTTTCAGTCAGATTTTGCCTTTTGGCATAGGTCAGTAGTAGTAGAAGATGCAGTATCAGTAAACTTGTCTTAGCATTTTGTCTTTGGAAGGATTCAATTAATTTGCTAATCTTAGAGACAGATCACTTGTATCTACAGAAATGGAGTGTGTCAGTGTCATGCTTTGTGAAATCTGCCTTTTTCTGTGGGGAATTTATTTGCTGTCTACCTGGATGTTGCTGTAAACTGTATTTTCATCAAGGCTAGCAGCTGATTATTTTTACTGTTGTGCATCGCTGCATTAACCTAGGGAGTGATGTAGCACATCTGTGGGTAATGGCAAGGAAGGCATTGCTCTTCCTTGTGCTTTTCACTTTTTTTTTTAATAGCACAGGCTGCAAGAACTCTCAGAAACACAGTGCCAGTGGCAAAAATCTGCTTTGTCTCTCCTTGGAGCAGATCAACCCCTTACCAATGTGATGAGTTGGACCAACTCTCTCCTGATCTGGCACGTATGGCTTCTGTCTCCTTTGGAAGAGCATTACCAGGATGTTAATCATGAGCACGGCTTCTGCTGTCCTTGTAGGCATTGCAGCAGCCAGGGGCTGCATCCTTATGGATGGATGTCTGAACTTTCTGGTTGTGAGACACTTTAGTATCATGCTTACTGGAATGAGGCAGTACTCACTTGGCTGGGTGGCATTAAGATTAATGTCAGGCATAAAGGGTGAAAAGTTTGCCTCAGGGTCATCAGGAGTTTTTCTTTGCCATCCTGTTTCCTCTGACTGCAAATGGCAATTTCTCTTTTCTTCCCCCGGTTCCTTACCCTGCATGTCTGAAGTCTTTCCATGGCATTTTATGCCATCCATGAGTCTGGACAGATCTGTTCTTAGTATTTTAAGATTCTCTACTGTCATCACTCTTACCCAAAATAAACAATGTCAGAAAAAAACCAAAGTCAGTCTTCATCAAACAGCATTTTATTTTAAGTAGGTTGCCACTGAAATCCTTCATGAAGGGGTACACTGAGCAATGTCTGGGAGGGAACATTTTCCTGCTACCTGGTTCACAATAATATCAAGACTCAAATGGACTTTTTCAAATGGGAGGAGTGCGAAGGAGGGGGAAAATAACCCTTACCAGATCTTGGTGTCCCCACCCATCATTTGGCTGCAGAAGCTGTAGTGGTTTGGCTTGTTGTGTGTATTATTTAAGTTTGCTGCCTTAGGTTAAAGCTGGACACTTGCTGGTTGTTTTTTACCAGAGCTCACTATAAATGCTACCTAGATTTTAAATGAAAACAGTGAATTTTGGTTTATAAATTGATTACAGAAATTAGTCACAGTTTAAAGGAGAAAATCACAAACAGAAATAAATATAAGTGCTAAATATATAATTTGGGATGTGAATTGATACCTTTAGCTGTCTAAGGAGGAAATGCTGTAGTATTCTGAGCTATTTACAGCCACAGGTTCAGCTTAGCTGCCCTTTGCTTCCAGAAAGTTTTTTTCAGAGCAAACAGTGCTTTGTTCCTTCCCTCAGGCTTGAAAGCTGAGATGTGTGGAAGCTACTAGGATGCAAATGAATAATCAGTACAGGGCTACTTTCTCCTCTGTTCCCCTCTCATGATCTTTCTTCTTACTAATTAATGTTATTGAAATTAGTTTGTATTAGTCTTAGTTCATGCTCACAAATATCCAAGACATTGTTTTGATTTGCCTTCAGTTACCAGGAAGACACTGTTTTAACTTGCCTTTCTTGTAATGCTTTTCACTATGTCTGGAAGGTTATCTTACTCATTATCTCTCTGACCTCTTCCTTCTCTGTCAACATGACTTACCTTGTGCTATTTTTTCATGGCTCCATAGTAAATTTTATCAGAGAAGATGCTGTATTGCAGCATTCCTGACTGTCCTATGGCTTGGTTTACGTTTCAGAGTTTCTTATATATGGACAGCTGATTTGCAAATTATATGCTCAGGTTTTCTCCTCTGTCTGTGTTTTGGGGTATTGATTGTTTTGACATCTCCAGATTTGGGTGAATTACTACTAGAAGTGCTGAGAGCCTGTTTGCTTCTTCCATTAAAGGCTGCATGGCATAAGTCCTACCAATGCATCTTCATGCTGTGCTGCTGGCTGTGGGTTGCCTCTTTTGAAGCTCTGAACTGTGGCAACATGGCCATCTGCCTCAGTTAATACAATCGTAGCATTATAATTTAGGTTGGAAGGGACTTCCAGAAGTTATCTAGGCTGATCCTGTGCTCACCTTCCATCATCTCTTAGTCTGTCCCTCCACCTGGCCATGGATGAATGATGCATATTCCCCTAAACACCAAACAATGTGAACAAACTTCATGCAGATCCCCTCTCAGTATCTCAGTTACAAGCAACTGTAACACCTCTTTTCCCTCTTCTTCAGCAGAGAATTATGCATTCCCACTAATTATTTCTTCAAAATTGCTTCTTGATTAAGTCTGGCAACTAAAAAGTTTACTTGCCAAGTAAATAACATCTGCCTAGCAACTCCCCAGTGTGCCACCAGTCAGTCACAGCAGGCCAGCATGTTTTTCTGTTCTATTGTACATATATTCTTGTCCTGTATCCCTGATGTGCCTTTCCTCTGATCCAAGCAGTGGACTATCCTCCTCTTGAAAGTACTCCAGCCTCCTTGGGGCAGTATTTCTGGCAGTCTTGGCATTAATTCCTCACCTATCCCCAGTGCTTCAGAGGTGTACCCTGTCTCAACATCTCTTGCAGGTGAATAATTCCAGGCTAGGAGACCTCAAATTTTAGTGTCGCTTTCAATTAATGGATGGTTTTTAGAAGCTTTTTTGAGGCACTGCACAGAAGATTGCCTCTCTGTATGATTTTGCTTGTAGAATCTCTACCTGGCTGTACTGGAGCCATAGGGGAGCAAATATTTATGATATGCTGTTGACAGCCTGTGCTTTGCTCAAGTCTTTGTGGAAGAATGCCAGAAGCTTTTTGTTCTGGACTTCTATTAAAGTATTCCTCTCACATGCAGAAGTTGCTTGCCCTTGGCAGTTAAGGAAGACTCAATAGCTCTCAAATTCCCCTGTCCCTACTTTCCCTTACATCTTTCTGCACAAAGAAATCCAGGAGGCATCTTTTTAACTCATCTAATTTGCCTGGGGCTCTTCCATGCTTCTGGGCACTGATGGTTCTGGGGCATGCCTTGATGCATGCTTGGAGGAGAGGGTGGTGAGCCCTGCCATGTACTATGGGAATTTTGGTGGGAATAAATTGTTTTGGTTTGATGTTGGGAGAATTAGGTACTGAATATTCCAAGCAGGTGTTTAGAGGCACTGGAAGCTTAAGGTGTAAGGTCTTCTGGTGCCTGTGTGGACCCACTGCTGTGGGTGCTTCAGAGGGAGCAAATGGACTTAGTCTTGGGTGTTGAACATTGCTAGTGGTTAGGAGTACAAGTTGGCCAACTCTTACCTGTTGTGTTGTGCCCTGTGTAGTACTCTGAATAAGTAGTGGAGAGTTGGTGACTTGTACATATCAGGAAGGGTCAGGGCCTGCGTGGCTTTCTCAGAACAATGCTGTTCCCTTTGTGGGCATGCCCATGGGCCTTGGCTGGATCTTCTTCTCCCACTGCTGCCTGTTTTTGCAGGCAGAGGCTGTGAGATGAAGTGGATGCTATAATGGGATGGTGGTAAAGCTGGAGAGGTGGTAGGGACTGCGGGAGGTGTGCTGCAAGGCAGGCTGCTCAACAGAAAATATTGTGATAAAGTACATAATACATGGGCTGGTGTTGCAGGATGGTTCTTAACGCTGTGCCACCAAAACCAAACTGAAGTGTCAAATGTGACCAGATTCAGAAGGATGACTCAAATGCCTTCTGTCAGTGCCTATCTGACCTCCTGCCAGGCCATCTCTTAGCACAGTCTCAATAGAAGAATCATAAAGTATCTTGAGTTGGAAGGGACTCATAAGGATCATCAGGTCCATCTCCCTGCTCCTTGCAGAACTACCTAAAACTAAACTATATGACTAAGAGCATCATCTAGATGCTCCTTGATCTCTGACAGGCTTAGTGCCATGACCACTTCCTTGGGAAGCCTGTTCCAGTGACCAACCACTCTCTCAATGAAGAACCTTTTCCTAATGTCCAAAGAAGCTTCTCCTAATGTCCAGGATCTACATGAAATGACATCTGAGATTTGACCAGCTTGAAATCTCCAGTTCTAAGGGACATTGATGATACCTGTATATCTGAATTTAGCTTTCAGTGATAGCGCTGAGCTGACTAATCATAACAACTCCAGTCTCTCTGCTCCTTTTCAGTCTTTTTACAAAACATTCAGTCACTGTAACAGATAAGGGACAGCTTCTTGTTTACCAGGCCACCATCGTGCAGGCAGAGCTGAAAAGGCTTATATGTACCTGTTAGAAGGAATTAATAAAGCTTGTTTACAGATGTTAATACTATTACTGTCCTTTTGGGTATTCAGACTTGATAACTTATACATGTATTTTGATTCCCATGTGTATGATGTTCTGTGGAGAGAGAATATTATAATTTTCTTTCCTAATTTTCCTCCAGCTTAAGACAACTTGAAGGAGACTGTTCTCCAAGCATGCAATATCAGCTCATTGTTTCTAGTTTAAAACTTTAGATATTTTAAAATAAATAAAAATAAGGAAAGAAAATAAAAATCCAGAATCACATCTGTCTTCTTCAAGCTCTTTTTCCAAGATGTTCTTCCACTAGATATTAAACAAAGAATCTGAGTTTACCTTCCGAATAGCTATAGTTGCCCAACTGTAAGTATTTGTACAGTTATCAAAGAATTGGGATTGTGCTGTGAGACACTATCCTAGATATGGATATGACTAAAGCGGATTGTGGAGCCTTACCTTGGTATATGCAAGTACTAGGTTAAGTCTAAACTTTGGTTTTATGTAAAAAAAGTTTGTCATAAATACTTGAAGTACTATCTGAAGTCTAGGCAACTTACAGTGTAGTACTAAAGATGCACAATTGCACTGTTTTTTTCCCTATCTTTTGTTGTTCTTGAATGAAAGTGCATTTACCTTTGTACCACTACAGTCACAAGAGGATAAAATATGGGAAGGTTTCATAAGCTTTCTCTTTGGGGAATTACCAGTTTAACTTGTTTTCAACTTGTTTTCAGATTCTGTTCAGTTATTTCTTGCAAACACTCACAGGTTAAAGACTGATAACAAGATTTGCTCTTTTTCCATTAGTAACTTTTCAAATTCCTCTCAAATATTTGTTACTTGAATAGACTTTTAGGTGGAATGCAGTTTCTATACAGAACTTGTTGCATGCTTGCTTAGCGTAATCAAAGTATTGGCCAAGTAAATGTTTTGTATCATGGCCCAGCAGCTATTCTGGTGGGATGGCAAACAGTTATAAATAGCAAGCTAAATACGGCAGTCCATAGTGAAAAAAGGATATTTCTTATGATATTTTAAATCAAAATTTTCTAATATTCACTTTAGCCTGTATAACTGTGGTTGCTATTGATTTTGAAAACCTGGAAGTTGCTTTCTAAATGTTGAGTTTTGTTAAACGTTTATAAATATTTTTTTTTCTCCTCTCTTTTCAGGAACCCGTAAAGTGAACCTCACATCCTGGCATCACGACAAAGGCCAGGCTAACTTATCAAATATGACATTCCATGATGGAAAGCTGATTGTTAACCAAGATGGATTTTACTACCTTTATGCCAACATTTGTTTTAGACATCATGAAACTTCAGGCAGCCTGACCAAAAGAGGGCTTCAGCTGATGGTGTACATGACTAAGACAAACCTTAAAATAAGGCGCTCTGATGTGTTGATGAAGGGTGGAAGCACCAAGTACTGGTCAGGGAATTCAGAATTTCATTTTTATTCTGTCAATGTAGGAGGGTTTTTTAAGTTAAAATCTGGTGAAATGATAAGTATCCAGGTGTCAAACCCATTGCTACTGGATTCATCACAAGAAGCAACTTATTTTGGGGCATTTAAAGTAAGGGATTTAGACTGAATATTTCTTTAGTGAGCAGAAAATTGGGTTTTTAGTTGCCCAGAAACAACTTGAAGACAGAACTGAAAATCTTTTGCAACCCAATTGCATCTGTATAAGCCATATATCTCTAAAGACACGTTTTTAGCCCTGTGCTGACTCCAGTGGGATTCCCATAAATGCACAGAAAGGCAAAATTACATAGTTCTCCTGATTCAGTCTTATAGCAATTTTACTTCATATGTCTCCACTGGCTTCAGTAGAGTCATTATGACTTTTACATTGGTGTAGTTGAAATTAGAGCAATTAACATTACTGAACTTGTGTTTCCAAGTTCTGCCCTGACTTTTTAACCTACTTTTTAACTACTTTTGGCGCAAACATAGAGCAGAACAGAACTTGGCTCCCAAGGTCTCGCAGTTAGGGCTCAGTTTTGCCTGAGGCTGAGCGTTCTGACCCTGAGATGGCAAAAATTCTGAAAGTATGACTAATCCCACTGCATTTGATGTGGCTTTTCACGTGCTTAGTTAAGCCTGTTCTTGCTTTGCTGGATTACGGTTGGAGAGCTCAGGCCGCGGCAGAAATGAGTTGCGGAACACCTAAATGGTTCACCTTAAGTTCTTACCTGATTAAAGGGCTATTCCAGGGAGAAGGGGGAGCATCTGGCCTTGCAGTTCTAAGAGTTATATTACAGGTAATTTTTATTATCATTGCACGGTTAATTGCAAATATAGATTGCCAAAATACGGTGTGCCTTTAAAGTATTACATTGTGCCAAAACCTGCAAAGACATTTTTAGACAAAAAGTATGTATTTTTATATTCTGTAATATCTAAAGTTATATTTCAGGTGTAATGTTTTGTGTAAAAGAAAAATGTAAATTATATTGTCCTATAGTATTTGATACAAAATATTTAAAATGTCTTGCTGTTTGTATATTTAATGTTTTAAACTGTTTTTAATGTACAGACATGTTAAACTGGTGCACTTTTTAATCCCAATGGGAAAAATTGCAGCTAAAAGAGGTTGTTTGCAATTAGCAAATGTAATATATATCTTTGTTCTTTTTAACTTAATAGATTTCTGTTAAAGTTGTCAGTATTACTGGGAGGGGGAGGAATCACGCCAATGTCATGAATAATTACACCAGAATGCTGGTCACTGGGTGCCTTTCAAACCTGGAGGGTAATTGACATTACAAAGCTGACATTACCTAAAAAAATGAATTTAAAAAAATACATAATAAGCCACAGAAATGTATTAGGGGTATTTATAGTTACTGAACAGGCATATTTTGCTACAACAAAATCTGCAAGTTGTAAATTCTGCTATTGAGTAATGACTCTTTTTAGCTTAGTTTCCTGAAAAGTTGGAGCTTATGTCATTGCATTGCCTGTCCTTGTCCCTCCTTCTAGCTTTTAAAACTCTGCACACTTCTGCCAGGTTTGGCAGAGGGATGGCAGTGCTGAAGAGCTGTTCTTACAGGTTTTGTGAGAACAGAGAACAACTCAGCTGTTTTAGCAGGTGTTTGTCAGTGGCTGGCCACTGTTCATATTAGCCAACAAGATCATATGGGGAGACTCCATGCTAGCTGCAACACGTGGTGGCACTTGTAGAGATGCTTGACCAAAAGAGGTTGGTGGATGAGATCTGAGGGTGGGTGTGGGGGACAGATAGGAGCCACAGAGCCTACGAGTGATGGTTAGAACACATCTGGGCGTGGAGTGTGTTGAGGAAGGGATGGGAGATGCTTTAGGACTGTTTGTGTGCTCTAAGGATCATGTGGGGAAAACCTCTTCAATGCGGTAGGAATCACAGAAGGCAAAAGACACAGCTGTAGGAATTGAGGCTTCATAAAAATCCTCAGGCTTTTTTTTGGTAAGGAACTGAGTTTAATTAAAGCAATTATTTTATACTGTATAATAAACATTTTAATGTTAATATTGTTTTCTTACAAAATACATTTCTAAGAAAAAAATCAACTTTGTGATTATTTTTTTGTGTCCCTGTATTGCTTGTGCAGCTTCAATAATTTTGTTCAGATTTCAGAACACTGCAGCTGGATAGGCTATTTTGTGACAACTGCAATGAATTTTATGGTGTTGTGATTTGGTTCCAAATGTGCGTCCACCACTTTCAAGTAGGGTTAGATCATCAGGTGCTGGAAATTTAGCTGGAAGTGAGGACTTCCACTTTGGTTTACACCAAACAGTTCAAAACCAGAAATGACTGAAGAACCTGAGACTTTTCTTTGAAAATTTCAAGAGCTACAGGTCATACTCAGAGTATTTTTTGTCTACTATGGAGATGTCCATTGGCAGGCTGGGAGAAAAATGTCTACTGTATGTGTCTGTTCTGGGAAGTGTAAGTGTGTAGTAGCTGACCTCAGCAAATGCTATGCCTATGCGTGGTATTATATGAAGGAGGGGAACCACCAGCACTAGATGCCATCTGAATGATTGTGGCTCTGAGCTATGAGTGTGGGCTAGAGTACATCACAGCACCTGTACTGTGTGTTGAGCCCCCATGAAAGGAAAGGGGTTATAATCAGAAGCCAGGCTTTGGCTATTCTCTCTACCAAATCAAAGGCAAACAGGAGGTCATGTTCTGCCTCTCCTGCCCTGACCCTTGTCCCTTCTCACTCTTCCAAGTGTTTAAAAGGAACCTGGAAGCTCCACAAAGAGCTGTTAGTAAATACAGCCTGATTTTGCTCTTTATATTAGCAGCCAGAGGCTGGAAAGCTTCAGCGGTGTCATTTGAAGCAGCCTGGGCAAGCCAAGGTGATACAGTAAAACCACCTGCTCTAGCACTGACCTGCCTAAAACCAAGTCTTACCCACAAGCATCCCTTGTTTTCTGCCGACTTCATTTATTTAATTACTTCATTGGGACACAATCAGTGAAAAGAGAAGACTAATCAGTTACTGAAAAGAGTTACCTTGAGAAGAAGGTAATGCTTTCTTGACTAAAAAAGGTACACGTGACTCTTTCTGTATAATCTTCAAAAGATAATTTTGGTCTGTGGATAGCGGATGAATATTTGCTGAAATTTGAAGTTTAAAAAAATCTAACGTGGAAAGCATTTATTTGGAATCCAGTGTATTTGTGTGCATGTAAACACCCCTATATTCTTGCTATATTCTTGCTAAAAAAGTAAATTTTCATACATGGGGTTACAACTGCATATTTTGGCACCTGGGTACTCCTACCCCTCCGCCTTCCCAAGCTCTTTCCAGCCAGTGAGTGTTTCTTTTTCTGTCTATCCCACTTCCTTTTCTCTGGCTCCTTCCAGCTGCCAGTGTCTCCTGCTCACCCGGCTCATACTGCCTTACAGCTCTTTTGCCTGGTGCTAGCAACAGCCCTGGGTCACATCTAGGTATGCTGCCCCTTACTTGGCTCAAATTCAGGTGGCTTTGCTGCGTCTTTGGATAAAAAACAACAAGAATTATGTTTGTCAAAAAGATCTTTGAAGTGTTGATGGAAGGGCTGAGCTGGATAGGCACTCCTTTTTTTTAGCCTTATGTCTGTTTCTAGCTGTTTCCAGGGAAGTATTTGTGCTGGGGTGGAGGTGAGGTGCTGGGTATCTTTGATCTACTGCTATCTGTTCACAATCCATTTTATGAAGTTTAAGGAGGGCATATTTTCCTGCCACTCATTCATCATTTGAGCCATGTGCTCCCTGCCACCTGCCCTTTTGCATGAGACACGTTGCTTTTACCCAGACCACACATCACCCCAATCCCATCAATTCCTGTTTGGCTGTGACAGGAGACAAGCAGGAACTCCAATTGCTTTCAGCTCCTTACATGCTGCCAGTCACAAAATGATAGATTCATTTTTCCAACCTTCTGGTTCTTGATTCATTCACTGCCTGAGAGATCCTTGTTCTTTTAACAGAGGATGCCAGAATCCTTCTTTGATCACTGAGTTCGCATTTGAGGTGCTATCATGTCTTCACAACCATGATGTAGCTGCTGCCTCATCCTGTAGGTCCCAAACTCCCTCAGTCCCTAGGTCGGTACTACCAGGTGTGAGTAAGGCTGCCTGGTGGGCAGTTTTGGGAAACCCAGCTTCGTAAGGCGAGGATTTACAAACAAGGTTTCCTTCTCCTGTCCCCTTCCCAGCAGGTCACGGATTTTGGAGTACTGAAACATGGCCACATGGAAGGTAATAGTTCGGGAAGTTCAGGTGCTCTATTGTATACAATGTTTTTTATCTCCTGTGCCACCAGTTTGAAGGATTTTAACCTACTCCTCACTATAAATCAGACTGACTGAATGAAATGCTTGGAATAAGTTTCCTTACTGTGTTCCAAAAAACCACCACATGCCAGAACTGCAACTTTCTGTGGACACAGATAAAATCATGTCACTGCAGATGCTGGCTATGAATGCAAAGTGGAGCAGATATTCATTGCTGGTCCGTGTTTAATTGCTGGCCTGGTACAGGTTCATGAACCTGCTCTGACTCCAGTATGGGTTCTCCACCCTGGTAACATCCTAGAGAACTAACGTACAGCAAATGGAGTAACCTGTACACTTATTTTGCCCTCTGGGAACTAATAACAAATAACACTGCTTTACTTAGCAATCATTTGCTGACTGTCTATTCTTTTTTATGTAAACATCTCCCAGATATGCTGCTTTCTGTGTGTCACAGAAGTGTGACCAACTCCTTGGTTACCTGCAGCATTTTGCAATGTGAGCTTCACTAAGTATGTTTTTTTTCTGCAGTATGATATCACATGCAGTAACACAGCTTAAACAAAACAAGGTCCATCTGGTTTAATGGTTTATCACTCATCATGGCTCCAGATCTTTGCTCTGGGAAAACAACTGCAGTTCTGGAAATGGATAGTGAGGTTATTTCTGTCCTGCTAACTGGAAGAGGGCTGGAGTTACAAGGCACTGTGTGGCGCACAGCCTTGCAGCTTAAGCCAGCCTCCCTCCTAAGCAGAAGATACTACCAAGTTGCAGCCCACTAAGTTGTGATTTTATTGAGTGAAGCTGAGAATGTGTGCTGTACGACCCAGGGCTCATCAGAGAGAACTCCTCTGAGCAGGTCAAAACAGAGCCAGCAAGAGAGCTAAAATCAGTCCATGTGGACATTGAAGGTCCAGGCCTGAGTTTCTGCCTTTTTCTTCTTTGATCTATCACTGTTGATAAAAAGTAATATATTAGAAAATAATCTGGTAACACAAAATGTTTTTTTTTCCTATATCTTGTTGATTTTACCATCTATTGTCACCTGTAAATGTGCTGTTGAATTGCTACTTATGTGAATCTGCATTTTCTCTTATATCTAACAGTCCTACTATGCCACTATGAATAAGAAGAGATAACTTTATTTAACCCTCATTATCAATATAAAAGGTAATATTATAAATTATTCTCAAGTGTCTTGGACTTCAGTCCAGTGTTCTGCTGCTTGTGGATTAGTAGCACTTTATTTCTGCTTTGTTACCTGGCTATATTTCTTTTTTCAATTTGGCTGAAAATTACATTTAAAAAACTGTTGTTTTTTTCCTCAGAAATGCTGGCCAAATAGAAATGCTCCCATGATTTATCTGAAAACATCCATGCAGACTTCCTCAAGTTTGCTCCTGTTCTCTGGTATGTGCCATCTGCACACTTGCAGAATTTTGCTGATGTGTGAGATTGTAAAACAAAGCAGCTCACATAAAAAAGATAATTGAGAACTCTACTGGCCCAGCTGTGCTGTGAGACTTGCTGAATGTGAAAAAATCTCCACAAATACATAAATTGCTTGTTACAATTCATTCAGTTTTATTAATCTTGGTTAATTTTGTAGTGGTAAGAAAGAGCTTAGCTTCTCACTTTGAAATCAGTGGACGTTTTCCTGCT
>NW_010172353.1:27997-57605 GCF_000695765.1 Mesitornis unicolor
AGACCAGTATTATAAATAGTTTTATATGAGACAGTTTCTTTTTAAGCCTTTTTTAGGAGATGGCTATTTTAGTGTGTGTTGGTATTTGTCACTCTGGGCAGTATCAACTGCTTTAAAACATATCAACAATGCAATTAGTGTTTCTTCTACATAAGAAGAGTAAGATACATTTGTTGTATCTATTTGAAATATAAGATATGTAGTCTACATGCAACTGAGAATAATATAGCCTTGGGAACAATATTTGCTCATTGATGACGTATCCTGTCTTTGTGTATCTTGTGACATCTGCCAACAAGGAAGACTATAGCTTGTTTTGGCATTTCTGTGCCGAATGGCTTTGGCAGCATCAACAACAAAAGAATAGGTGTTGGAAATACTGTCTTTGCTCCCCAAATGCCCAGACTGACCCATCTCTAGTCAGCATCCCTGTCTGTCAGCCAGGAACAGGAGCAAGGGCTCAGAGTTGCTCCATCCTAACTCTGAGGCCATAATCTAGCAAGGGAGCAGAGGTGTGACACACCTGACTTGCCAGAGACTTTCCCATTGCCTTCTCAAATACACTTTTGCAATGTGTGTAAAATATGACCCAAGCAGAAATTCTGCCTTAGTGGTAGGGAGGGGTTTTTTTTTGTGGTATTTTTGTTGGTTTTGTCCAGGTATCAATGACACTCATGCAACTGAAAGGTGGACAGCAGAGGAGGCTCCGGTCAGCATCCACTGTCCTCTGCTTGCCAAAAAGCCTGGGAGCACAGATGGCCTTTATGACCGTTATGGGCTGGAGACACATTCAGTGAAAAGTAATTTAAGTTCTTACAGAAAAAAAAAAAAAGAAAAAAGTATATGAATGTGGGTTTGCTCCCAACACGAGACAGTCTGAATCAACAATGGGAACGGGCCGGTTACCAAAGAGTCTGCTGGAGCAAGCTCCTGCTGCCAGGGCAGGATCTCCTCTCCCTCTTGGCCATTAGAGGGAGGAAAAAATAACAGACTGTAAGAGCCACTAAAATAAGGACCAACACCAAGAATGTACCATGGGTTTAATACCAGCTCCTCCTCTTGGAAGTAATTATAGCTGATGTTGCCCAATGGTTACCGATGAACTATCTTTCATCGTGGTCTTTTGTTTGGAGTCAGTAGTTTGGGTTGGACATCATGACCAGCACACTCCAGTTGGCTTCTCACGGACAGTAAAATAGGACTGAAGGTGACAGTGAACGTCGTGCTGCTTCAGCCATGAAAACAGGCAGCAGAGTTTGGGCTAGACCAAAGCCCTTCCTACGTGTTTGTTTCACATGATATAACCTTTACCCAAAAGTTCACCACAGCACTAATTTTAAAGTGAGAAAAAGCCAGGCTAAACGAAATACTGGTATTTCTCATATTATCAACTCCTGCGTACTCGGAAATGTGGTACTTGCTAAAAATGTATCGGTAAACTCAAAAGTTTTCTTTGAATTTCTTGATGTGACCTAGATTTAGGCAGTTCAAATAACCCTTGCAATACTACATTCATCTAACCCATTCCTATTTATATCCAAAGGAGATGATATATAACCATCACCATGACCCCCCATACTTGTGTTTGTAGGGCAATTATTTTTTATTAAGAGGAAAATTAACTCAGCATATGCCTCTGAAGGTTCAAGTTCTGCGTCACTCCTAAATTTCAGTGCAGCACATTTTGGTATCTTTTCTGCTACAGAAGTGAGCTGTTCATTAGATGCCTGGCTCATTACTCCAAAGCCACTGATGTGATGATTGTGATCAGGTATAGCTTTTCACAGAGAGAAACCTTCATTTTAATTACAGCAGCACTTCCTCGGTTATTCAATACAAACTTCTCTCTCTGATACTGCTCTGCTTTTTGTTCGTCTGTTTGGATGCGACAATGAACAGTTCTCTCAGTTATTTCTAGTGTTTAAGACAGAATTGTATTTAATGCAGTGAAAAGTTTGGAAAGTAGTGGGACACCCCATGAAGATCTCTGCAAATGGTAGGTGCTACAGGATGTATTCATTAATGTTTTGGTGCTTTTGCTAGAGCTGTGGTGTACGTTACTAGAATCAAAGCATTTAAGAGAAGAACTCCTTCCAGAAAACCTGCCAGACCGTTTCTATGTAGAAGGACCTACCATCACTATCTGGTTTTGGTTTTAAGGATGCATTTTTCTCTGATTTTGCACATGGTCAGAACTGAGCCTGCCCCATCTGAGCAACTCCTGCCTAATCCAAGTAGAGATGTAAAATCATAGAATGGTTTTGGTTTGAAAAGACCTTTAAGATCATCAAGTCAAACCATTGATCCAGCCCTATTAAGTTCACCACTAGACCATGCCCCTAAGCATGACATCTGCTTATCTTTAAAACACCTCTAGGGATGCAGACTCCACCACCTCCCTGGGCAGCCTTTGCCAGTGCTTGACAATGCTTTCAGTAAAGAAATTCCTCCTAATATCCAACCTAAACCTCCCCTGGTGCAATTTGAGGCCATTTCCCCTTGTCCTATCACTAGCTACCAGGGAGAAGAGACTGATCCCCACCTCACCACAACCTCCTTTCAGGTAGCTGTAGATGGCTATAAGGTCTCCTGTCAGACTCCCTTCTAGTTTTTTACCTACACAGCCTCTCTGCAACCTTGTACTCCTCCTGAGCTGCCTGCCTCTTTGTCCAAAGACCATAAACTCTCTTCTTTTTCCTGAGCTCCAGCCAGAGCTCTCTGTTCAGCCAGGCCGGTCTTCTTCCCCACCAGCTCCTTTTCCGACACACGGGGACGGCCTTTTCCTTCTTGAAGAGTGTCCAACCTTCCTGGACTCCTTTGCCTTTCAGAACTGCCTCCCAAGGAACTCTGCCAACCAAGTCCCTACACAGGCCAAAGTCTGCCCTCCAGAAGTCCGAAGTGGCAGTTCTGCTAGCCCCCCTCCTAGCTTCTCCAAGGATTGAAAACTCTATCATTTCATGATCACTACGCCCAAGACAGCCTCCAACCGTCACATCCCCAACAAGACCTTCTCTGTTTGCAAACAGCAGGTCCAGCAGGGCATCTTCCCTTGTCGGCTCCTTTACCAGCTGTGTCAGGAAGTTATCTTTCACACACTTCAGAAACCTCTGGGACTGTTCCCTCTCTCCTGTGTTGTATTTCCAGCAGACATCTGGGAAGTTGAAGCCCCCCATGAGTACAACAGAAAGCGAAGAGAGAAAAGCATGTAGAGAGAAAGAACGCTGGTGCTCTCTGACCCAGAGGAAATAAGCTCACTTCTCTACTGAGACAACATCAAAACCATGAATAAGTCCTGAATCTTTCTAAAACATTGCATTTGCTTAATGTTTGGAGGTGCTCAAACATTCAGCCATGAAGTAGGGAGACCAGACAAGCAACAGACATTTTCCTCTATAATTGCAAACATCGTTGTTTGTGTGAGAAGGAAAAAAATGGCAGCTGTGCTCTCCCCATGTTCTTCTGTGTTTCTCCCAGGTTGTTCCCTTGTCAGCAGGGCCAACCACTCATTGTGCCTGAACTCCTCAAACCCTGGGCAACCCAGCTGTGTCTTCAGCACTGAAAGGGTCTGACTCTGTGGTCCTCGAATGACCATTCTTTGCAGTGAGTTACAAAAAAAGCCCCCAGGCCTTTTGATCACAGCAAAGTATTTCTGAGAACTTAAATCTAGGAGACCAAGTAGCTGTAAAAATTTTTGTCCTCAGCTTTCTAAATTAGACAATACTGTTAACTTTTCAGGGGCGAAATAAAAAGGAGCAATGATTCAAGGTGACAGTCCAGCTCAATTTTCATGAAGAGATTTCCAAGTTTTACAATGCTGAGCTGAACACAATGGGTGCAGGCTACCTGTAAAACTAGGTCACATCTTCAAGCTGTAACTTAAACTAGGTCATACTTTCTGACTAGTGAAGAGGGGGAGTATGAGTTTCAAAAGCTTGTAAATTATCATTTCCTGGAAAAGACCCAGCATGATTAAGTGCTATCCAAAAAAATCAACCAAGCCAGCTTGACACATAAGGGGAAGTTCATAAAACATCACTTTATCTTCCTCTGCTTCATGAAAATTTATTTCCCTTTCAAAATAATTGGTGGTGCAAACATTGATGCTGCCTGTGGTTTAAGCTGCTACTGACTCATTTAAAGTTTTGTGAGCAGGAACATTCCACACAGACTTTTCTGGGTCCATTTGCATAAATTGTATAAGTAAGAGGAAGGTTTGCTTTGCCAAGCTCAAAAGTCACTTGGGTTTGCAAGGGTTAGAGAAGAAATTTGGAACTTCACTTCCTAAAATCATCAACCGATCTTTTTAACATTAATAATTCTCACAATAACATGCAAAGCAGATAGCTTTTGGAATGTATACATCAAAACCTAGAATATTCAATAGGTTCTTTAGACTCACTAATGGGAAAAGCAGCCTCAGGTGCCCACCACGTCTGTGGAACCGATTGACCAAAACTAACTCTTCTGACACGCTGACATCTCTGTGCTGATTCCTGCAAGCATCGACTTCTGTGCAAGAAAGGGTTGATATCTGCAAGTTCTTTTTAACATTCCCATTGCCTCCTAACTCAGTGTCATAGCAGATGATAACTCAGACATTAATTGTTTAGGTTCATAAATAACACACCTGACCAAAAGTATCTGAATTCAGAATAACAACGGCAATGAATAATCTGACCGAGATTTTTGAAGCTGAACTCAAGGATTTGGCTGCTAATTTTGCTGAGAGCTGAGCACTGAAATTATTTTTCTGGCTCAGAAAAAAACCATGCTAATCTTTTCACCTCTGAATCTTCCTGCTTGCTGTGTGTTCTCTCTGACTTGCATGACATCACAGGCCTTGCCTCTGCTCAGGGTCCTGGGGAACCCTGTAGCCAGCAGACTTGAGAAACTGTGCCAGGGTCTTTTGGCACCTTCATTCTCTCTCCCTGCATTGACAGCATACTTCTTCACATCCTGCTTCTTGTGGTGCCTCTGCACCCCATCACTTCACCTCTGCTCAGCAAAGGTCCTCTTCTCCTCCATACCTTGTCCCTCTCTCTCACTCTTTCTTAGCTCGCCTGTCCCACAGCAACCCCTTTCCCACCCTGCTGAAGCCCTGCATCCATTTGGCACTGATATGGGATATCCTGGCTTCCATTTTGAGACAATGACTCATTTTGCAGCTGCTGTGTGTCCTACCTGCCCTCACCAATGCCCATTTTGTGTACAGATTTTAAGGACAGAGATGGCTTCCTAATGCCTTTACAGCCCTTCATCTGATGGAGTCCTTGGCTAGCCCTTAGGCATTGTCATAATAATTTGGTTTAAAGCTGAACTATTTTTCGCATGGAGCTGAATAGAATGTGAGGGGTTTTTCGACCTCTGTATCTATGCACTGGAAAACTTTCCCTCTTTGCTGCACAGACAGGACAGCACACATCCCTCCAAAGGGAGGTGGGGGGTACTCATCCTCACCTCTTCTCCCCCAGCATTAGTGTATTGGCTTAAATGATGAAGAAAGAACCTGTGTCCTCCCAGGGTCTTTCTATCTCCCATGGTTAGGGAGATGATAGACCCACTCCTCCAGTGACTGTCCCTGGGAAGACCCTGCCTCCTTCCGATATTTTGTCTCCAAAATAGAAATACCTCCAAGATCCAAGCAGATACCTGTTTCCTACCAATCTCTTCCTCACCCCAAACCGCACAAAGTTCCCCGAATGTGATCTGCCATAAAGGGTCTAGATTTAGGGACCATCTTTTATGTAGTGCATTGGCAGCTGCTTCTTAGCAAACAAGGGGTAGATATTGAGATATTTGCAGTATCTGATCTGGCCCCAGTTTCAGAACTAAAGGAAGTGTCTGCGTTAACCAGGACCTATGCTGCTTATCGCACTCCGAGCCAACATCCACAGCGCTAAAACTGCACCAGAAATCAGCCATTGGCAGGCTGGAGTCGTATAACACAGCAAGGCAGCTGCACTACCTAGAATTTCCTCTTCATTTGAAATGCATAATAAAAATCTGAAGCAGGAAATGGGTTATCTGGTAAAATTTCAAATGATGCTGTTATCTGGTATAACCTCAGCGCATGCTAGAATTCATCACCTGCCTTCCAGTCCTTGAAATCAGTTCAGTTGTGATGAGCTATTATTCATTTAAATTCTCTTAGTAAAGGTGTAGACATGCACACTCTGCTCCACTTTATTATTTGTGGGTTATTTCTCCAAAATGTCACTTTCAGCTTTCATCTAGGAGCTGAAATTCACAGATGTCAATGTAAATTAGGCAGTAGGGTTATGATGAAATACACATATGTACATGTGTGTTCTGACATATTTTCTATATACACTTAAAAAAGAAAATTTTCACTTCCAAATTAAATGTTCGTTTTGTTTCTCTGGAACCACAACAGCATGAATGTGTCCAAGAAAGTTCTTGTGCTGTCTGACAAAACACATCCCTTAATAAATCTTTAAACACTGTAGATGTCAGAGGAAGACTGCCTTTAAGTAGGGCAGAATGGGCTTTGGCCTTTCAAGTGACAGTCATATGAGGATTAGGTCTCTGAGATGTTGTTTAAATCTTGTGTAAAGGCATAAACATGATGAGAAAATGTAGGAAAAAGTGTGAGTGAGACTGTAGAGGTAAATAGGCCTTGGGTTGGCCCTCTAAAAGGTGGTGAATTTTTACATAAATCAGAGTAAAGAGCATTATATGATGGCAACTGAGTATTGAAGCCACCACAGTTTCAGCCATCTAACTGAGGCCTATCTCCAGGCTCTCCGAACAGTCAGTGGAGACAGCAGATGCTCTAGATGGGGGCCAAATCTGCTGTAAAAGAGGAGATGGGAAAGGTGAGAGGAGGCTCCCTGTGGAGGTATCTATCTCACTGACTCATGGAGGCTCCATGTTTAGTTCAGCATTACTGTAATACACCAAATTTTTAGACACTTCTAAGAGACCTGAATATCCCACCAGAGCTATCCAGATAGACCTGCTTTCTCCTGTTGAGCACAGCTTTTGGTATCACTGGCAGATCCCAGATTTCTGGGGCCACCCCATGGAAGTCTTTCCAGCACAACCAAACCATCTCCTGAGCAGGCAGACAAGTTGCCGAAGGTAGGGGAAAACAGGTTACTGCTGAGCTTTCCAGAAGATGAGAGCCCAGAGGGAGAGATCACCTCTTTCAGTGGCAAAAGGAATAAGGAGGGCTCAGAAGATGCTGTAAGATCCTCCCCAGTCAGGCAACTGCACATCTCTTGAGGTGTCTGCAGCAGGGTCCTGGTCGGTGTCAAGGGCTATGGCTGTGCTGCTAAATAAAACGGGAGGAGGGAGCAAGTTTGAGCACAGTCCCCTTTTCTTTTTGTGCACTCCGTAGCTGTGGCTGTGTTTTGTGCTGCTACAGCTGCTCCCTCTGGTCAAACAGCCCTGCTCTGCAGGATGGCCGGGAGCCCATCTGCGGGCTTGGCCTCAGACTCATCCATGGGCCTCTTGTCTGTAGCAGTGTAGATGTGGCCTGATGGACTCAGCAGAAGTAACTTGTGGTCATTCTGGCCTGGAGACTGGTGGTTCCTTAGAAGGAAAGACTTTGCATTTATAAAGAAAACAGCAAAAGACTCTGAGTAGGGGTGAAAATTGCAAAAGGGATGTCAAGAACCAAAGCAGCCTCAGGGGGAAGGTTTCTGGCTGCTCACCTGAAGGCTCTTGGTAGTGGGTGCCAAGTGAAATCAGCTGGAGGTTTCCACAGAGCTTGGGTGTTGGAGGAGCAAGGACTTGGTCCCCACAGCTCCAGCAGCTGCAGCTGGGGCTTTCCACCTTCCCCTCCTGCCCTTCTTTTCAAAAATATTCTGAGCAGGATGCAGAGGGCTGAGGAACACATCCGTCCCTGCTGGACACTCGTAAATGAGGGAGATGAGCAGACTGAAAACCAAAAAGGATGAACACAGCCTTTAGCTTTCCCTTTGGCAGGCTTTGGTCAATTTGACTTTTTGCCACTATGAAACACAGCTGAAAGAGCTTTCCAAGTCAACAGCTGGGCTGCTGTCTGCTCAATTTGCTTGACAGAAAATCAAAACATTTTTGAGGAAAATTGAAAATTTTCTCACAGAAGATTGCCTTTTTTTGCAAGGATGGTGTTATTTTTGGACTAAAATAATTCCAACTATCTCTGTGTTATCAGTGCAAGGCTGACATAATAAACTGAAGCAACAACTCTGTGTGGGGTGAATCTCTCAAGAACGAGAGTGTCCAGAGAGTCATGACCATCCAAGCTGTTTCACTCCCTTTTGATTTTCAAATTCCTTACCAGTTTCAACTGTACTTCCCTCTGGCATACTCTGGCATACTCTGGCAACGTCTTTTCACTTTTCTCAGGATTTTAGGCTCTACCATCTCACAGTCCCCACAGCCAAGGCTGCTGTCAGCTATCACATCCTTGATTAGTCTTCCATTATCCATGAGCGGCTGAATTGGCTGAGCACCACCCTAGCTGTCCTGTCCCATACCTACATAAAAAATTGCCCTCAGCACATCCCACGAATTTCCTGGCTTGCCTGACCCTCATATGCTGCTCTTCCAGCAGATGCTGGAGTGGCTAAACCCCCACCTTGAGAACCAAGTCCTGAGATCAGGAGACTTTGTCCAGTTATTTAGAGAAGGCATCATGAACTCACTTTTCATGACCAGGCAATCTGTAGCAGATGCCCATTGTGGCATTGCCCTTTGCCGATCCTGTGCCTTCAACATAACAATAATACAGATGAGAACAACCTGAAAATGTATCTGAGCCATACAGTGGCAAACAATATCTTCGTGTGACTGGATATAGTGTTTATTACTGAAGACCCAATTCAAATAAAACACTGCACACAGAAACAATGCATGTAAGACAATGAGGAGTCTGCAGATGAACAAGATAATGATTTATTCTCAAGTGTACACTTCAATTCTAATGAGATTTTGATTCCACCAACTACGACCTCAAGCCAGGTTCGTAAACACGCAAAACCCAAATTTTATCAAGCCTTTCACTGTTTGCAAAGCAGCAAACGATATGCTTGTAAGCAAAGTAGACATATCTGTATGCTGATTTCTCTGCAATGAGCAATGTGTGCCATGCGCAACTGGACTGTGGCTACTGCTGCCAAACTCCTCTAAGTAAATGAATGGAGCATATCAATTTACAGAAATAAAGAGAGCACATCAGACTTCAAAATCCTCTATTCTTGGGAAAATATTAGCAAATTCAGCATCTCGTGATGATAAGAAGGAAAATGCAGAGCAGAACAGTGTTAGCTGGAGAAAGTTCATCTGAAGTGAGAAGCATCACCCGTATCACAGTTCAGGTAAAGAATTCCATTGGGAATCTGGAGATGTCAGCTTTCAATGGCTTAGTTCTGGACCCCTGTCCAAATCATAGTGCTCTATAATCTAATCCTCGTTTCCCCAAAATACTACTTTTTGTGTAGGCCTTCCTAAGAGAGTTGTTAGGCAATTGTATCTTTATCTGGGAATGTAATGGAGCACAATTGCTTTTCCACCATAGAGCTTGCATGGGAAGGAAAGAAGAGAGAGCACAGAGACAGGAGATGAACATATTTGCCAAAGAAACCTGGGTGTTGTAAAGCTGAAACCAACCCCCACTGGTTTCTCCAGATTTAGGAGCCTACACATCTTTAAAAATCTGTGCTATAGAAGTAGTTATTTTGTTTTCCCCTGCATCTTAAGTTCGGGCTTTTTCTGCCTGTCTATATTTCTGCAGTTCCTAACTGCAACATTTACTCTTTCAAGGGTTGTTGTCTGCCTCTAAACATTCTGCCTTACTCTGGTGGAGCTGGGGGTAGGACTCCAGTGCATCCTTTTCTCAGTGTTCTCTCTTTTGAGTACCCTGCTCCTATTCAAATGAGCATTGAACATAAAAATACACCTGAAAACCTGTGCTTCCCTGTGGAGTTTTTTTGTGCAGGCTGTTCCTAATTAGAGGAATTTGTTGTGACATTCAGAAAGTGTTAAGACAGTTCCTAGGGCACAGGGATGGTGGTGCTTATGGTTTGGGAGACTTATTTTGTTGGGTCTGGAGCTTGTTTAACGCACTTCATCTCACGGTTGCAATCTGTTGTAATTGTCAAGCCTGGCTGTGGTGGAAGTGTGGGTCACAGCAGGAAAGCCTGTATCAATCAGGGAGACAGTTACGCACACCACTTGTGTTGTCAAAGCTACCACAGAAGTTAACAGTCTGGTATTGCATGTAATCCATTTGGACTTCATATTGGTAAAACATGAAGCTGTTCTTGCCCCATGCAGAAATGAAAACACTGCATTTCCACCTTATGTTCATATTCCTTGTGTTTCAATACACAGGAATTCTCAAAGGATACTCAGTCATCCATCTGCTTCTTGATTGGACTTACATCCACCAGAGATGTGCCACAGGCAGCCTCAGAAACAGGCACTGCTCTGCACCCCATGTCCAGGAACCTGGGATGCCACAGCAGAAAAGTGGTCAGCTGCAGAGACCTGGGTGGAGACTTTCAGGCTTTGAGTCCCTATCACTACATCTCAAGAGATGATAAACCTAAAACCCTGAAGACACCTGCTGCACAGATTAGAGTGTATGTGCATTCCTGTATTGCATTCAGACATTACACATATCCAGAATTTAATAAATGTGGAGTTTAAGCTGTGCCCAAAAGATGGCACTGTTTATTTGTGTTTTTTTCATTCTTATTTGTGTACCCTGTTCTAGGCTGGCATATCATCTGACAAAATTAGGACAGGACTTATATACTTTACAGAGAAAAGTGGTACAAATCAAGCTATTGCTGCAGCGTGGCCTTTGCTGTAACCTTTAACGTGCATTATTTAATGGAAATGGGCATATTGATACTGATTAATATTACAACTACAAAGTAGTTGCCCTTTTATTTCCATCTAGTATTTTCACCGTGGAAGTTTAAATCTCATACATTTCATTTAATGCCTGGTGAATGAAGAATGTGCTTCAGTTGTTTAAAAGGAGAAAGAATTATTGACAAGAGATGGATCAGAACCAGACTTCTGCCTTGAGGATCCCTGAAAGTTTACATAAATATCTCTGCCTCTGTAGTGATCATTATCCGTATGTGCTGAAAAAACCCAACGAACGCCAGATAGTGTGACAGCCAAATTAGAATGAATCAGTTGCCCACATTTCTGTTTTAACAGCCAAATCCCAAGTCCTACCTTAACAGCTTGCTGCAGCCGTAGATCAAGAGCAAATGTAGAAATACGGTTTACCTTGCAGCAATGAATTTAATGAAAGGTTTGCTGGTAACCATAGCAAATGACAACATTAATCCCCATATCAGCTGTCAGGTTTCTCCAGGCCTTTAAAACTAGAAGGTGTGCCAAACAAGCAATAATAATAACAACAATGGTAATGCCTTATATATTAAATCAAAGCTCAATCTTAACATAGGAATCACTTCACTTAGATCTGACATCCAGCTATTTCCAAGGTAACAAACTTCAGGTATCAGAATACCTGACAGATGACTATGGTGGCTTTTGACTCCACATTTTCCCTGTCCAGCTCTACATTATGTTACTTGTGTCTGTTATATGAGACCAGGGGATACCAAGCAGTGAAGACCCAATGGGAATACAAACTCCACTGCCTCTCTTCCTTGCCAGGGCCTCCCCTAGGCATGATACCTCCTGCACTGGTTATAGCTGGTCAATGAAGGTAAAGGCAGAGAAAATCTCTGTGGTTGCTCACCAGGCCGCACAGCACCAATCCAGGAGGCAGCTGAACAAATAACTCTTAGACATGAAGCTTGAGATTTGACAGGTCTAAGTGGGTAATGGCTACAACTGCACTGACATCTTTCTGGGCCTTTGGACCTCCACGGGATTCATCACTAGCAGCAGCCTTCCTGCTCTAGATGCATTTCTCCTTCATCCGCATCCTCTTCTGCCCTTGTCCTGCTCATAATATTTCCTGCTTGCTTTCTGTCCTAACTCCACTCTTGCTCAGCTCCCTGGATATAGATCTGAAAGAAGGGTGGTGGGCTCAGATGTGCAGGACCAAGACACTCTTCTGCTTAAAATCAGTCACATCTGAAGCAGCATCTGAACACAATGCAGGGTTTTGTCCCCTGGTGCTTGCTTCATTTTAATGGGCCTTGCTTTTCAACATAAGGTGCCCATGAGACTGTGTGTGAAGGAGAAGAGGACAGAGAAGCCAACCAGCCAGGCAGGCAACAGAGATGGGTGACTCTCAGACCCCACCTTCCTTCTGACTGAGTGCTGGTCAGCACCACTGAGACAGGGGAAATGGGGATTCAGTTTGACTGCCTGAGGGAGATTTGCTTCTGGGTCCATCCTTAGCATGAAGAAGTCTGAAGCTGCCCTTACTCAGGAAGAGTCCTAACTACCAAGCAGACAACTACTCTGCTGAAAAGCCTTCAGAAAAAGAAGATACACTCAAGTCCTAGGCTTTTAACTCTCATTCCCAGTGAATGATGAACTCACTTTGGCAGCTCATAGCTCAGTCAGTCCCAAAACACCAAACTCTGTGTCCTAGATACCACATTAGGAATCAGAACATACAAGTCAAATGCTTTGGGGTTTAGTTCCTGGGGTCCTTATGTTGAATGCATTTGGTTTTGAAGAGCTGTTCTGTTTTGTTTGTTTGTTTGTTTTAACCAGGTCTTTTTTAACCAGATATTTGCTAGGCTGTCCTACATTTTTACACCCATTGTGGGGATGCCTGGCTTTTGGAAAGAACAGTTGTCATCATATTTCTTTGTACTTACAATTAAATACATAGAGGATGACGAAAGAGATAAAGTATGAGTTATGTCAGGATGCCAAGTTATTAACTGCCTACAGTCATGGGTGCCAAAACTGGTGCTCACAATACTGACAGATTTTTTTGAGAATTTAGTTCCCCATGGTGTTAAAGTAAAAAGTGACCTATAGGTTCTTCCTTATCTGATTTATTCTTGCTTTTAGATGCTCATTTACTGTTCAGGAAAAATATGTTCCTTTTTTGAGGGTGGTGGGGGTGGGTATTTTTTTTTCCAATGACAGTTTCAAGAATCAGATGGGTATCTGGAAATGAAACTTTTTTTTTCCTTCATACATCTTTATTGCAATAATGAGGCATCAGAAATCAAAATTTTGCTGGCAATTTTGATGATGCTGCAAGAAGCAGATACAGTTTGCTGTTCAGCTATATTGGCTCTGCAGAGCTGAAAGCAGTAAACATTTGATTGTGTCAGTAAACTGAGCTGATAGATCTTGGAAGATACATACGGGCTAATTTTGAAAGTAATACACGGAGCTAGAGCTGCAAGCTTCAGTACTAATGGGAAGTGAATGACAATACTGAAAACTTCAGCCACAAAGAGCAGATCTGTGCAGTAGCGCAGCGGCATTTTAAAATCACCCCAATTACAGCTATTTAAGGTGGTATTTTTCTTGGAATGATTTTTCTAAGGGTTAGCATAGCTGGGATACTGTGAGCCGGCTGTGTACAGAGCAGGATGTGCAAAGGTGGTGGGTGCTCTAGCACTGCTCCCATCCCTGTGCCTGCAAGAGTGTAAGTCTCCCTACCTGAGAGCAGCCTCCCCCAGGCAGACCTGGGAAATCAACATGAAGAAAACCTCTGGAGGTGGCTGATTTTGGAGCTACGTACTTTCACATACAGTCAGGCTTGCTGGCAGTGGGTAGCAGCAGAGGAACAACAAGAAGGGATGTTGGATTCAGGAAATGCAAGCCCCTGATGCTGGCATCTGCCTGCCCCTGCCCCTACAGCAGGGCTTCCTCAGCTCTCTCAGCTGCTGCCTTCTCCTCTCTGAGGATCTTCTTTTGTCGCTCCAGGGCCTGGAGCTGGAGGCAGGGCTCAGACAGCAGCGGGTGGCTGTCTTCGACCTTGCTGTTTCACGACAAGTGCCTCGATTCCCGTTTAAAGACCCCCAACTGAGAACCACTCTTGCTTGACAGACTAAATTACATTTAAACACAGATTCTCAGTTGGTCTCTTTTCCTCACTCAACTGATACAGGCACAGAGTGCAAATAGCTTGATATATATTAGCTGAATCTAAGCTAAAATCTTGTCCAAGGCATTTTGAAGCCTGAGAAGAGTATTGGCTTGCTCTGAGATAGGTTTGGTACATAGGCTGGACACAGGAGTATGGCCAGCATGGGCAAATTTGAGGCAGGGCTGGTGCGTGGTTTGCCACATGGAGTCAATTTTTACTGGGCACTGCCTTCTTTTAGAGTGTGTGCTTCAGTGACTCACCTTGTAAATCAGCTGTGGCCATAAACTGCTTTCTGATGAAATTCATCTTTTTTTTTTAGGTTACCACGTCTTAGGGGCATATAAGGTGCCCTCTGTTAAACCTACGCTTCCCTTTCAGACAAGTCTCCGTTTCTTTCTTTTAAGACTATCTTTCTCTGTTGACACCAGATACTAAAAAGACTGTTTCATGCCATATCTAGCCCCTCCAAGTAAACACTGGTACTCACAGGGCTGCCTGGCTCTCGCCAGGTAGCACAACCATTCCCTCTCAGAGAAGGGAAGAGCAAGGCGAAATACTGCATCAAGAACTTCACCGATGTCCTAGTGGCTGTCTGGCAGTAGGAAATTAAAAAACACCCTCATCTGACCCCATCCCTGTTGAGGAAATTAATCTCATGAAAATGCATCCAATTTTTACAGACCGGAGCATCAGACATCCAAAAATTGCTGCTAAATCTGGATTACAAAGACAAAGAAAAAAAAAAGAGGCATTAGACTGTGTATTCTCTCTTTTGTGCTATTTAACTACTATTTAACACTTTAATCCTCCTAAGGCATTTTTTTTCCTTTTTACTATAATCTCTTAATATAGTCTGCACTGTTTATAATCATTCTCCTTTCTTACAGTTTTAGATTCCCATTTAAGCTACTTTCTTTACCTTAATTACTTGGCTAACTCTAATCTGTCAGAAATCATAGGCATGTGAGAGGGCAAGCCCTTATGATGAGCCTGTCTTCTTGCCAGAGAAAAGCTGCAGTCCATTCTGTTAAGTTTTATTCAGCAGTTGAGGCTTAAATGCCTTAAGTCGGGAAGCTTCTACCATTTCCTTTGAGATATTAGACTGCAATAGAATAGAAGTCAGTGTCAGGAAAATTTTCTCTAAAAATTTGCAAGATTGGTGTTTTGTATCTTTACTACATTTATTATTAGCAGGTAGTCCCAGCTGCTGGCCTATGTGTCTCAATTCCTAGACCCAAGAGCAATCCTCCTCTCTAGTAAGACCTCACGTGTCCGTGTTATATTGTCCTTTGGCTTAAGATGACAAATTACTCCAGGAAGGAACAGACCACCATCCTGCAAGCATGGAGACAGAGAAAAATGGACAGCAGCCAGCAGAATGGTGGTAATGCTGCTAAGTGGATCTGCTGGCTTGGTGCATAGTAATTTGGGCTGGTCTCTTAGGTGATGTAGTCTCTGATTTGTGAGAGCTTTGGTGAATACTCACTCTAGTAGCATAAGGAGTAAGAACCCTACTGTGTGCCAGCACAAGATACTATCTTCAACATCTCCTGAGTGAGCTACAAGTTGTTGTTTTGTTTACAGGCTTTCTTTAAATAATGCTTTGGATAGTCTTCATGGAATGCAACTGTGCCTATCATTGCAAAGTCCTGGGCAGGAGTAGACAGTGCGTTTTTGTGAAAACAGAACAGAAATGAGCCTAATAACCACAAAAATAGCTTCTAGAGCAAATAGCTCACAGAAATTTCCATTCCAGAGTAATATTTTGAAGTAACCAGAGATAATTTCCTATAATGTTCATCACCTTTGCTGGTGCTCAGAATGACTCAGAACCAGCTGCAAGTCTTCTGTAGTCCTGGAAACACTTGAAAATGTATGCTTTGCACCAGCAGCCGCTACATGGTCACAAAATGACTTGTATGCTCTCAACATCTCTTTCTGTGATTCAGCCTTCAAAGCTTCAGAAGATGTTTGCTACTAAGGACTTGACTTTCGGTCATCCAGGACATGTAGGGCTCTGTTTACATGCTTTTGAAGTAATCTCTAACACTCATGCATCTCCCTTATGTGGAAAGGCTGAGGGACCTGGGTCTCTTTAGTTTGCAGAAGAGGAGACTGAGGGGAGACCTCATTCATGTTTATAAATATATAAAGGGTGAGTGTCACGAGGATGGAGGCAGGCTCTTCTCGGTGACAAACAATGTTAAGACAGGGGGTAATGGGCACAAGCTGGAACACAGGAGGTTCCACTTAAATTTGAGAAGAAACTTCTTCTCAGTGAGGGTGACAGAGCACTGGAACAGGCTGCCCAGAGAGGTTGTGCAGTCTCCTTGGCTGGCGCTGTTCAAAACCCGCCTGGACGCCTTCCTGTGTAACCTCATCTAGGTGTTCCTGCTCCGGCAGGGGGATTGGACTGGATGATCTTTTGAGGTCCCTTCCAATCCCTAATGTTCTGTGATTCTGTGATTCTGTGATTCCCCCATTTCCACAATAGTTTATGCATTTTTTATTGTAAGAGTTTGTAACATAAAATTAATGTCCAGGAACCTGGCTGTTCCCTTAGCAAGTGAACTCTACACGCATTAGGCTTTAGAGTGTTTTCCATTCCACAAATCTTCCATTCTTGCCTTGATGATGAGAGAGTTTCAAGAGAGGAGAGAGCAATGCTGTCAGTGTGGTGGTTATGGATTCTCCCTGCAGTTGGTGTGAGCTCCTGTTGGAAGCAGTTCCTTGGTCTGTAATCCTCTCAGTGTACTATGTGATATTTCAGGCACGACTTTCACGTGTGATGAAGTGCAGCACAGAGGCACGGAGGCTGGGCTGATGGAGCATTAACTGGTCCCAGCACAGTGCTGTTCCTGGCTGAGAAGGAGGAATTCTTGGCTCAGGTGCAGCCTCCACAAATGCACAATGTTAATGCATCAGGTAATGGACCAGCTAACTTTGTAGAATGTACTGCACCATTAATGTAGTTTTTAGGTTTGTATCTTCCATATATCTACCTGCTAGTGAACTATTGCTTGGTATCCCTTCCTCTGTTATCTTTGATTGATGCATGACTTCATTTTGGGCCTGTTCCTGCTCATCTGTACATGTCTTAATACCTGTGAACTCCAGGGAGAACAAAAAAAAAGGCCCTCCTTTAGTCAATGTTTGTATTAGGCCTTGAAAATATAAAATGCTGCTCAAATTATGAGTGCTATTTACTTCAGAGCTAATTTGCTAAACTTTCCTTTATTTTGGGACCCTTTGGTTTTACCTGTTCATTTGCTTAATTGCTTCTCAAGCTTCCAGTTAAAAATGCCAGCAGTTGTTATACCATATCCCAGGAAAAACCCATTAGAGACGATGACACTGACTCACTAGTCACAAGCCCATTTCCACTCATGTTCTGTATTCCTCCCTCCGTTTCACTACCACCATCCTCAATTCTTCCTACCATCTCCCATGCTTATGGCTGATACAACCATTGAAGTCCCAGATTTGCACGAAACCTAATAATACTTTTTCCTCTCATGTGACTTGCTCTTCTACCTACTCATTACTTGGCTGCTTGGTGCTTTTTATATATATTATTATCTCTGTCACACTCTCGAATATGCTTTTGCTTCATTTAGAGTGTGCTGTAATGATATGATTTTGATAAATCAAGCAATAATCAGAAAAAAAATTCAATATTCTGTAGTTTTCCATTAAGTTACAGTTATAGTGACACAATTTGCTCTGCTACAGTTCACACTGAGTTAGGCTTGTTTTCATTAAAAGCCTCATTATTTAGAGATTTATAAATCATCCATAGAAATTATCTCTAGGGTGAATCTTGAACTATATTTTTAGCTCAGAAGAAAACTTAAAAAACAAGAAACCTTGGTTTGTATTTTGTGATTTTTAGATAAAATAATTTTACCTGTTTCAAGCTTTTCGTGTTCTTATAACTCAAAATAGCCTCAATTTAAGAAATTTGGTAGTAGTAGTAATAATAATAATTGCTACTACTAAAACTTATATAGAGAATATAGCACTAAAGGGTGCAGACAAGGATAAAATCAAGGTATTTATTCAGAAGGGTGTGTGATTCCTACACATTTGGTAGGTGAATAAGATTAATTGTTCCTACTGCACTATGCTTCCCTATGGAATACTGCAAGAAACATATACAGAATCAAGCCATGGTGGCTCACACACTATTTGCCAGAATGATTTCTCACGGCTTTTCCTTGAAATTTGGATGACTGACTGCACTAACTAGTGCGTTTGCCACTATCCATTCCTTTAGCTGTATTTTGATAATTCAAGGGCAGAGAGAAGCTTTGAAACAGGAATAGACAACTGTTAAAAAATCATAGAATCATAGAATACCAGGTTGGAAGGGACCACAGGGATCATCTAGTCCAACCTCTCACGGTAAAAGCATAGCTTAAATGAGATGAGTCAGCACCCTGTCAAGCTGACTCTTAAAACTGACCAATGTAGGGGAATTTACGACTTCCCCTGGGAGATTGTTCCAATGTCTGATTGATCTCATGGTAAAAAAAATTATTCTGGAGTTCAATCAGAATCTCTCCAGAAGCAACTTGTGTCCATTACACCTTGTCTTTTCCATGTGACTCCTTGTGAAAAGGGAGTCTCCATCTTCTTGGTAGCCACCCTTTATGTACTGGTACACGGTAATAAGGTCCCCCCTGAGTCTTCTATTCCCAAGGCTGAACAGGCCGAGTTCTCTCAGGCTTTCTTCATACAGCAGGTCTTCCGGTCCTCTATCATCCTTTTCGCCCTTCTCTGGACCCCTTCCAACCTGTCTGCATCTTTTTTGTATAGCAGGGACTGAAATTGGACACAGTATTCAAGGTGTGGTCTGACCAGTGTTGAGTAGAGAGGGATAATGACTTCTTTGTCTCTGCTGATGATGCCCTTTTTAATGCAACCCAGCATCCTGTTGGCTTTCTTTACAGCTGCAGCACACTGTTCACTCATGATCAGGCTGAGCATGCAGCATTTGAGCTGTACTGGTATGCAGCTTATAAAACACAGAAACAGGCACAATATGGAAACAAAGACTATAAATGCCAATGCAAGGCAGGTGCGGTGCAAGTATATTTTGAGATTGTGAATAGACTTATCCACAATCTATTCTGTCTGTTATTGAGTTCCTGGTTCATGGGAGTTTACAGACATCCTTCATGCATGGCCTCAAGGTGCTCCTGAAGGGCAAGGTGCAGTGATGGAGTCCTAGAACCTGTTACGCTGAAGCAATGATGAGATTGTGATATCAAATGTCAGCATCCTTATAGGGCAACACATTGACATTGCAAATCTTCTGAGTGCTGTCAAGCCTCTTGGGAGAATTTGCTTACATTTGGGGGATCTGGACCTGAACCAGTTTAGGAAAGTCAAAGTTTGTGTTCTGGCCTGTTTCCTAGCCTCACCTATTTTGCACCAAAATAATTTTGCAGTGTTTCATATTTATTAGTTTGTTGACGGTAGTTTCAGAGCCTGCCATACTTAATATTATGTATGCAGCAAACTCGCAGTACATTTATTTGAGGACACACATTCAGCCAATTTGAGTTCACAAATACAAGTTTTGTGTTTCTACTTGGGTGGGTAAAGTAATTTGTGCACGACAAAATTAGACCACTAATTATAGAGACTATCTTAAAACTGCCTGAAAATTTGGTACAAAGCACGTATCCCCTAGGCAAAAAACTGGTTGGGCTTTGTCAGTGTGTGAACATGCGACCTACTGGAGAAAACATCCTACACAACTCAAGACCTTACTGCTTTGTTATATCAGGTATAAAATATAGAAGCTGCAGTTTCACGATCTACCATAATTCCAGATCTGTATAAGCAGAAATAAAAAGACTTAAGATTTTGCATTGATACAGTGACTAAACCTGAGGGTTGTGTCTTTATGTTCCTAATAAACTCTTGCCGACTTCTTGGGTCGGAGTAGCTGGAAAACAACCCTGTCAGCAGAAAGTGAGGAACTAGTTATCTTAGTGAGTAATGGAAACATCTTGCCTTCGTCTATGTAGCAGATTAATGCTACCCAAGTGGGATGGACTCAGCGATTGTGAGGAGAAGTAATACTGGAGGCTGAAATTTCAGTAATGAACCTTTTAGAAATGGTAGCTCACCAGGAAGTTTGTTCTATGTACATGTGTGATATAAAAGAAACACTGAGAGCATTGGGATATAAACTTCATGTCAGTGCTATATAAACCGTAGTAAAACAGCTTTTTCTGAAATCAGGACAAGAAGTAGGTTGCTTTTAAGTGGTGTTTGGAATTGATGCTAGGGAAAAGAAATACCTAAATGAAAATTATTGATGCAATAAAAAGAAATTCAGATATTATTCTCTATCTCAGCATGTTTTCCAGGCAAAGTTAGAAGGCAGGATTCTCTGGGTGAGTGAGCATTTAACTGTTTGTGTATTTGGGGCTCAGTTTTGGGCCATTTTCTGGCTCTACCAATTTCCACTGATGTCAATGCCTTTGCTGTTACTGATTACCGCTGCCTCAACAATAACACTCTTGCAATGTTGAATTCACTTTCAAATACCAGTTTTCAGGGATGGATTTTCAGTTTTTTGAAGGTGTGTAGGAATGCAATTCCTCCCTAATCACCTGTATATTTCTGAGAATCTGGACCAGAATTACCTATCTGCACATGTAAATTATGTATCACAAATATTGTGGTATCTGAAACGAGGGACCAATATCTGCCTGCTTTTAAGGACCAGTCCCAGGGAAGAAAAGAAGCTGCAATATCTGAAGTAGGCAAGTATAAGAAGCTGAATATGGCTCCAGCAGCTCAATTCCTACGATCAACAAAAACTCGCTGAAGTCACAGAGATGTAATACTGGACATTAAAGCAACACAAGGAATGCAAAGAAGAAAGAAAACAGTTTAGCTTCTTTCAATGTTATCTTTAAGTTTTTCAGGTTAATGTAAATAGAGGCACGCAACAGTCAGCTATTTCTCAGAACTAGATCTGCACTGTTTCGGTGAACCTGTAGGGACTTGGGCAACTGCATTAGTAACATATCTGGCCTGTGGGCTTCGTAGTGGTGACTCAGCCCTTGATTAGAAGCAAATAGAGAAGACTATCACCTTTGTCTTGGGAAGAGAGCTTTGGAAATGCAAACTGCTGCAAGGCAAACACTGTAATTAAGACGGATGCACAGCTGCACTCTGTTTCTGCAGGCAGAGAGACAAAAAAGGACCAAAGGATTCCTCTAAACACCCACACTTCTCATGAAAGATAAATCAGAATAGCTTAGGATGTGAGGTTCCTGACGAATCCTCTGGATAAAACTTCTCCCTCACATGAATCGCTGACCAGCTTTGTGTATAGTGCAGTGTTAAGGCATAGCTGTCCTCTATAGCAGGGAGTCCTGATAGCCCAGGCAATCTGTTCCTCTCTGAGGTTTCGCAGTCATAGACAGGAAAGGTTTACATTTTTAGAAGCTGCTACAAGTCTTCTTAATGTGTATAAATCCATCTGTGGATTTACACTGTGATCTCCATACATGCCAACAAGAACTCATGTGCAGGAATTTCCGTAGTTATGTTCCCAACAGTATGTTTTTAGGAAGAGAAAATGAGACTATTACAGAATCCGTGAATCCCCCTGCTAGTCCAGCTGCTTCAAGCACATACAAGAGGGCAATTGCGGTTTTGGCGTTTTCTTTCTCCATGACAGAACCCATATTGTTCATACAAATGGGAACACATCTGACTCTTGGGGCCACAGGGAAGACCAGTGCAGTTGGATGGGCGCCTGTCCACTGGAGATTGTGGGTGCCCTCACTGCGGCAGTAATGCTGCCCTCTTTGCAGTCCCTGTGCTATATGGAACTGGCTCACCCACCAAGCTTGCCAGCTCCATAAGGCAGCCAGAGCCAGCATTAGGTCTCTTTGCTCTTATAAGGAAAGAAAGTATCCTCCCAGGCCACTCACTACTCAGGGCAGCTCTGCTCACCTCTGTTCACAAGAAGGGGATGACAGTGGAAAGACTGAGGCATCTGAAAGTCAGACAATACAGGACTGAAGAAGGGTTGTATATTTTCTGACTAGGCAGAAAATTGATGATTTTATAAAAAATTGTCTCATTTGTTGATCTGGATCAGGGAACAGGGGAAAGTATATTACCAGGCAGATGTTGTGTGATTTGCTGACAAAGGAGAATGTTTTCTGATGGAGACCTAGTTAAAAATTTGGCAGCAAATTGCTTATTAGATGAGAAAAGAGATGCTTCAGATGGAAGGAAAAACACCTTGTCATGTTTATCTGAAACGTCAAAATACAGATCAGTGACTGGGTGGTTAAGCCCTGCTGTGCGGTTGATCACAGTTTATTCCAAAGAGACAAGATTTTCCTTGTTACGGAAGAATCTGTGTGGGACAAAATCTTCAGACTGATAGGACTTACATAGGATTTCCTTGGAGCGTATGCCTTGCAATGACTGTGCTGTGGAGTGAATCTCCTCGGGTGAATATCCAGCACTATGCAAGAACACATCATGTCTGCATGCCATATGGGACTTGTGACCACACCACTGCTGTGTAGTATTGTCACCTGGGTGTGGCTCACTGCACCCCTGGGAGGGCAAAATTAGTTAAAAAAAAAAAAAAAGACAAGTGCATGAGAAAGATTTTAAAGGGAATTACAGATCAGTTATCCTTAACTAAGCAAGTTATTGCTCTGTTAAGTTATAGTGACAACCTGAAAGTTGAAACAGCCAAGTCAGAATGATTCTACCAGAAAAATAAATCATAACTGTTGTTGATAAAAATTGGTATGATGCATAAAATCCAAATGAGTATATGGGATTACAAGCCCCTTATCTTATTCCATCAGGCTATTCCCATTATTTTGGCTGCTACTTTCAAAGATTTAGCTGTTTATTCTACCAAAAAACTTGCAATATAGAAGGTAATTGGGTATGATTTTAAGAAGTTAGAAGAAGGTCCAGTCTTGGTGAGATTTTTAAACATGTTAGTGAAAGACGACCTTGAAAAAGGCAGTCATATCAACTATCTGGAGTAGAAGTATAATTGTCAGGGTGCGGTGGAGGCTGGTGGCTCCCTGGGGTCAGGTGCTATGGGGATTCCCCATCAGGGCAGGGCCTGGCAGCCAGGGCCTGTCCCACTGCCTCAGCCAGGAGAGGGGCAGTTGGGGGCAGCAGGGCAGCCACAGCCCCCAGCACTGTTCATCTCCCTGGGGATGGGCTGAGGCTGTGCCCAGATATGGGCCTGTGGGTGGGCTTGGCTTGATGGAGCATGTGGCCGGGTAGGGTAGGGCTGTGGGGAGATGGAGGCCGGCCCTGCTGCTGCATCTCTGGGGCTGGAGCAGATGGCCTTGAGGAGCTGACATGGAGTCCTGGGCCGTGGACAGGGTTGGGGAGCCCCTGGGACATGGGAAGGGAAAGTCAAGCCCATCAGTGCCCCTAGGACCCTGGTAGAGGCTTAAAGCAGGCTGTAAGCAATAGCAGTAATAGGAAAATGTTGTCATTCTTGTACCTCTCCCAGTCACTACCCACATACATACTTTATTCTTACGTATGTAAACATTTGCCAGAGGAGCAGAAATGTCATTATACTAAAGACTATTTTGTTCCAGGCCTGCCACAGAAAGGATGTTCAACCCATACAACTGGAAGAAGCCAGATGAAGCTGTTCATGACCCTTTCTTAGATATCATCCAAACTATACATCTGCATTTAGTCCCTCTGGCTTGCCTTACAAATCTTTCTCTTCAGACCATTCATCATCCTGGTACTTTTTGACTGGATGGTTATCCAGTGTTGAAATATTTGGCAGAGATATGCACAGAAGTGACATCTGTGTTCCAGGGAATTGGTTTTCCTAGGGAAGTTCATTAGGTGTGAATGAGAGCTACGGAAATGCCTTGCTGAGTTATTCTTCAGCTATAGCCTGATGGATGTGCCTTGCTCTCCACTCCTAGCTGATGAAGTTGCTTCTCAATGAGTGGCAATATAGCAGGTAACAGAATTTTGTTTGCAAAACATAATGTAATATACTTTATTCGTGTATGTTTTCAAAAATGGAATGGGAAGTTACTTCTTGAAGGCTCCTCCATGCATTATTTGAAGAAATTGAGAGATACAGGGTTGAAAGTTAAAACTCAGCAAATACAAGAAAGTAACCAACAACTTACTGAGTTTTGTGGTGAATTCATAATTGGATTTTTTGGAGGTGAAGATAGTATTTTTATTTTTAAAATTATATTTTAGTTCAAAGAGAAATTGAAGCTGGGCATGCACAGCAGAGGGAAAGACTTGGATGCCTTCCAGAATGAATACAAGCAGACGGAAATGGAGAAATAGAAATGGAGAAATAGAAATGGAACGGCTTTTCACAGTACAAAAGTGAAGGTCACTGCTTCAGTACTATTAGTAAGAATTTCTGGTGTAAAATGAAGCTCATTAGTTAGAAATGAAGAAAATGTGGCTGGACAAAGCCCTGGACAGCTGGACTGCTCTAATAGCTCAAATAGTACAAAGTAGACCCTACTTTGAACAGAGAGCTAGACAAAAGATCTCCCAAAGCCCTTTCAGCCTGAATTATTCTCTGATTTGCATGATTTTTTTTATTCTATGAAAGAAAAGACCTTGATATATTAGTGAGTTATGTGGTGTAAAAGGGGGGTGTCGGTTCAGACACCTAAATCTAAGCATCTACAATGTATGTCCCTCAATGTGAGTCGAATTGCTAAGGTCCCAGCATAGTCAAAAATGTTCAAGTTGTTAAAGAAAATTGAGTCTGCAGAGGCTCATTTAAGGATGACATGAATAGCTGTCTACGTGCTATTGACTATAATATAGACACACACATACAGAGACCTAAATTTTAGAGTCTAATTCTGGAGCTGCATCCCATCAGTCAGAACTATTATGTGGCTGTGAAAAAGACAAATGCACTCTTGAGCATGTTGCATGAGATGTTCTTTGAGAGGTAAAGTTCTAATGTTATTTTACAAAGACTTGTGGCCATTTCTGTTTTAATTGCAGTTAACTTTATTCAAGATAAATGGAAGAAGATATAAGAACTACTAAAATGATCAGTGGAATCTCACAAAAATTTTACTGTCTCTAAGGAACTGAGGCTCCATTTGAGTTGTTTATTGTAGCAAAATAAGGAATGTAGTTTCTTTCTAAATACTTCAGGAGTTAAAACCACAATGAACATCAAAGGAACAGTGCTGACATAAAATAATTTAACCATCAGATTTGTTTGGGATAAGATAAAACTTAATTACCACTCAATATTTTTGCTAGAGTCAACCCTGCCCAGGCTTACAAAAATCATCACAAACTTTGCTTATGTAAGCAAAGATTAAGAGCTAAATTCTTTAACAGTAGTATAAAAAAGACACCCTTGCAAAACAAAATCTTGGTTATAATTTGCTAGCATTCTTATATTCACACCTTTCTTGTACTGGCAAATCAAGATAATCAACAGATTTCAAAGGTATTATCCTCAGGAAGCTGCAAAGTGTCTTCAGCTAGGTCACTTAATGCCCCAATTGATATTAATTATATATTCATTACATACATATCAGAATATGTTTGGATATTCTATCCATCAAATGTAATTTCCATATTTTCAGCATAGTTAGAGGATAGTAACCTTTCTCTTATCTTAAAAATATCCTTTGTGCTATTATTCCCATCCTCATAAACGTCTTAATAGAAACTTACCATCAACCATCCTCCTCAGCTTCTAAACTCATTCCAGTACAATGAATTAATGCATTTCAGGGAATTTTCTTTTACCCTTTATATGGATAACAAAAAAAATAAATGCCATCTTCTGTGACAAAAAAATAAAGTAAAAAGTGGTAGCTGTAGAGTTCTTCCAATCTACACACTTTCATGGTTTTTTATAATTAATAACCACAACTTCCTGGTTATTCCTACGTTGGTTTTGCTCTGCACTGGAATGTTCTTTTTGGCTGTTCTTCTCATTCATCATGGATAATTAACCAAAATTCTTCCCATTTGTTGTTCTGGTCATTGCCTTGCTATTAACCATTGGTAAATACTGTTCCTCAATTATAAACTGTGTCCATATCTACAAACATCTGAGGTCCAAGTTAAGCCTTGCAAATAATGTGTTGTAGTTAAGATGTTTACATCTTCATGATACTTTAGAGGTAGCACTGCCCTTGTACACATTTTATGTAGGTTCTGTTTTTAGCGAGACCACTAAATAGACAGTTGTCAGTTACGTAAAACTACCTGTATTTGGGCCAAACATTGGTAAAGACTTCATGAATGACGCATATAGGGCTTTTTAGTTCAAACAACAACAATCACTGTTGGGATGGGGAGTAACAGTTCCCAAAACCCCAAATGTTCTTCAAGATGTTTTTATTGTAATGGTATGCATTTAATTATCACTCTGTTTTTATGGAGATATATATATAAATACATATTTGCTTAATTGTTATTCTTATTGACTCATTAACCTGATTTTATATTTCATTAAGATGATGGACTATGAAATCTTAATTTATTGTCAATACAATGTTGTTGTGTGCTTTTCTGTGCTTTTTCATTTAGGTGGTCTAAAATATTTATGTCCTAATGCTAAATTTTAATTGTAGGTTTAGTTCTGTATGAAATTGCACAAACCAATGCTATGTTGTTCTCATTGACTAAACACATATTTTAAGGTTTCCTGTACAAAATTTTGGAATACTTTAATAAAGGAGATAGCTTTTCCCACTTCGACTATGAGAATATGGGAATATAGCAAAGTTAGCGAAATCAGACCTGTGAAAGCTACAATGTAAGTTTTTGTGGCTTGGCCTCAAGCTATTGAGAGCCTGAACTGCAAGTAGAGCCTGATCTCTACGGAAGCTCTTACAATAAGCTCTCTTTCTTAATCCAGAATCTCACAGTCGGTCTCCAAATGTATGGTCATAAACTGGACACAAATAAATTTGCACAGGAAATTTTCTTCATGACAGAGTCATGGGGTCCTGGAACAGATTTTCAGAATGGTGAGGACAGACAAGGCTGGTTGCTTAGAAATAGACCCTGATAGGTTTTAAGTGCAAATATTTGGTTGTTTGTCCACAAAAGCAAGCTAGTCTCATTAGCTCGACGTATCTTACCTGGTTCCATGTTTTCTGTTCCTAATTCAGAAATATCTCTTTGGCTCAGTTCTGTGAAACTCAGGCTCACAAACAGTGGCCCCTCTGGACTTACAGGTTATGAATTCTGCTAAATAGCAACATCTTCTTTCACTGTCCTGTTACTTCTAAATTACTATGGTTTATGTTCTAGTATGGACAGACTTGTCTATGAATTCTGTCATGTACAAGAAGTGGGAAAATCCACAGTAAAAAAGAATTGCTAAAAGAATTGCTTTACCTGGACAATATGCAAGTCAAGGAAATGAGAAAATTGTGTGAATATTAAAAAAAGTTTTTCCAGCAGCTAGATTTTATTAGATTGTGGAAGAGACTAAAGATGTTAATTATACCTAGGCTTAACACTAATTCTTGTGGCAGCCCACTAATCACCTTCCCACAATTTGATGAATGTCTGGTTATCATTATCCTTTGTTTATAGGCCTCCACACGAAGGAGGATGTTTCGAGGGGAGAAATGCTTTATTCCATTCCTGACCCTAAGAGAAACTACACCAGCGACAGCTGCTCACAAAGAAGGAAATTGTTTGTGCCAATTATAGCCAGTCAGGAAGGAAACCAGCTAAAACCTCTTATAAACACCAGCGAGACTAAGTATAACTGGTTTATTCTGCTTACTATAGTGAGATCAACTTTTCCTGTCCCATTTTTTAAGAACTTCATGTCTATTTAATAGAATGGCAAGATTTCACCAAACTGTACTACCAAATGCTATCTGAGAATTTAACATATATTAATAATCTTCATTTGTTACGTTTTGTTCTAGTCAGTGATCAAAACCGGCCCTATAAAAAGGTCCAAAAAGATTATTAGCAAACACTTCAAATCCTCCTATGTTCCGATGTTGAGAGCCCACGTGGTTCCTGCTTCAAATCGTTTTCCATCGGCATTGTGAAGTGTTTTTCATTTGGATCTTTCTCATGCAATGGAAAGCTGCTTAGTTATAAATATCAGACAACGATGGAATATCTAAATAGATGAGTCGGATGGTGGGAGAAAGTCTGCCTCTGTTCCAGAATCCTCAGAGCAGATCCCTGTTCCACAGGGGTGTCATGGTGCACCAGCTCCGCTACAGGCCAAGGTTTGACCCAGTATGAATAACATCTGAGTGAATAATTGAGTTTTGTTTCAGAATGCAAATCAAGAGAGTGAGCTGATTTCAATGATGCTGAAAAGAAAACAATGACAAAATGGTTTGATTTCATTTTTAATAAAGGCAAAGCAATTCAAAGCCTCATCTACAAAACCAGCACAGAGATAACTCTTACCACCCTTCTTAATCAGTGGTGAGGGCGCTCACCCAGGCTGTGGGATGTCTAAATAGAAATACTTTTGCTGTCCGATACATTTAAATGCGAGCATCGCATCTTCAAGAACAGTGCCTTAAACATTACATGGCAGACGCATTGGGGCAGGTACTGTTTGCACAAGCAGGAACACTTTCTTGGAAACTGAGCTTGAAACCCTGTTTATTTCTTTGGCAGTTTGCACAACAGGTTATAGGTTCATTCATGCACGTAGAGTGTTTTTTTCTTTTTTTTTTTTTTTCTCTCCAACCTGGTGAATAAAGTACTTGAGCCAAGACTCAGCAGTTTTCACAGGAGAAAGTAGGAAACGGCTCAACCTGGGACACAAGACAGCAAGGAATTCACTTAGCAAGGTCCAAGGACTTAAAGGCCTTTTTTGGGTGAAGGAGCAATCCAAAGGCAGTTTTATATACTAAATGAATTCTTTAACTACTGAGCAAAACAGGGAGGAAGAGTTTTAAATCCCACTAGATAGAAACGTTCTACTTATCCATAGTTTTGATTCATCCCAAGTTCAAACATGTTTTCAGGTTGCATACGTTTTTGCATTAGTGTTTTTCATGATGCCTGATACTTGTTGATACGGACTAAATAATTTATTCTTTTTTCCTCTTAAAGGTGCTTTCATTAATCTTTTTGTTCACTGAACTGCATGATTCTATTCCTGCACTTACTTTTACAACTGCTTTTCTCCATTCTAGATACAAGAAGACACAGATGTGATTTTACAATCAAAGACCCAAACAGAGCATTACAATATAATATAATATAATCAACAGCATCAAACACAATTTAGAAGATGAAATATGAGGAGTGCTGTCCTGAATCATGACAGCTAAGATAAGGTAATACGAGTGACTTGGAGACTATCAGGCTCAGAGAAAGAAAGCCAAGCCTTAGTAAAAGTGAGTATGGGGCATTTGCTTCATTAATGAATTTAAAATAATATTTGGATGTCTTTCCTCCTAAGATGCTGCTCTGTTCTTCTTACTTCGGGATTTGGACCATAACCCAGATCTTTTCTTCTCTAGAAAGCAATTCCCACCCACTTTTTACGCAGAATGGTTCAAAGCCAACTGTTTCCTTGAATTAGAGAGCTCACTCTTT
>NW_010172353.1:57636-61725 GCF_000695765.1 Mesitornis unicolor
ATAGCTCTTGGAGTCAAAAAAAGATTTTGCTCTGTTATTTTTACCAGTATTTTGCGCCATCAGGCTCTCAACTTTGCTCAGTGCCTTTGTATGTTACGGTAATAAAAGTAATTGTTTCTAACATATAATTTGCTGAAGTCACCTGGGAAATCACTTGCATGGGCAATGCTTGTAAGCATTTCAAGGGTACCTCATTATATTTCTTCTCTTTTTGTCATTCCACTCAGAGCATGCTTTCACCTTTCAGAGGAAGGTTGGCACAGGAAAAGATTCAGATCCTTGGAAGTGACTGACATAAGAGAAACTATGAACAACTGGAAATGAAACTTTAAGCAAACAAATCATGCTCCTTCCCAGTTGATAAAACTGTAGTTGAATATGCATTTTTAGGAAGCGATTTTTGAAAATACTTTCAATGATACAGACAGAAACACATTGCAAATATTTATGAGTTTTTCTAGAAATATTTTTTTTTGTTTACCCAAATCCTGAATGAACTACTGGATGTGCTGTTCCAGTCTTAAGTGTCATCTAACTTTGACTAGGATACACAGGACGCTAGGGTGAAAGCTGTGAAGTCACTTGGTGAATCACAGCAGAGAAGGAAACAGTAAAATTTCCTATTCCCATGTTTTAAGCCATTATTCTAGCTTTTGTTGTTGTTGTTGTTTTGTTTGGGGTTTTTGGTGTCTTTTAAAAGATGCCAGAAGCTTATCACCAGCTGAAATGGTGTGTTCATCAGAACTGTGATCACACTGGAAACAAAGTTGTTTCATTCTATTCAGATGCTCTCTCAAAAGTCAAAAGGGTAACGTGCAAAGCTGAGGCAGGCAGAACGATTATAGTTTGGAAACAGCAGGCTATGAGTGCATGGAGCATTTGCATGCATTGTAAGTACTCACAAGTGGAGAACTCAAACCCCTCTGCTGATCAGAGAATCTTCACCTCAAATACTTAAAGCTTGCAGGGCTGTTGCATTCCCTTTCCACCCTCCCTAGGCAAAATGCATCCTGTTTCTTTACCGCATATCTGTCTACAAAATTATGTGAGCACAAAACACACATAACCGTGCTGGGGGCTTACTCCTCAGCGTGCTGAAATCAATGAACATCTTCTGTGAATAGGTACATTTCTTGTTTGGCAATTATAAAGGCAACTCTGAGGAAAATAAAAGAACATGAAAGCTGAGATGCTGCACTACTGAGTTACAAACCTTCCTTTCATTTTATAATCCTTTAGATGTAGACAGATGTTTAGCAACAGCTGGTTTCATCAGGTCCTTTAGCCTGTTGCAAAGAATTGATCAAAGTTACCCAGAGGTCCACACACAAAGAACTGGTGTGACTTAGCTGTCTAAACATAGACACCAGATGTCATTTTAGGGTACCGTGCTTCTCCTCCAGCTGTGGCTCCAGAAAGTACAGATGCCCCATAAATCCTGTGACATATCTGCTAGCCATGTGCAGATGTGTCAGGTGCTGCAGGGAGTCTAGAGTATCACTGGACATCTGTGTTTAAGCAACCAAATCCATCTTCATGCCTAGCTGTTCATTTAAAAATTGGGCCTTTTTTAAAACTTAACTATCCAGTAAAAGATGTATTTTCATTGGTTCAGCAAACAATATGCATTTACTATATGGAGGATGCAATAAAACCCAACCCCATTTGGTTACTCATGTTTCCTCAAGAAAAATAATCTGTAGCTTCCAGTGTTTGGTTGCAGTTATTTCTCCCCACAGCCTACAAGAAGCCAGATTTCCCTAGGAAAAGGACTGGCAGCCTTCTCACCATTTGAATGAACAAGTGACTTCGACATCCCTTGAAGAAGCTTGCTCTGAAGCAAACCAGTTTTCTGTGGTCTCAGCACAAAGTTCATGTAGTATTTGGTTCCTGGGATCAAGGTAGTGTCTGGGAAGCTGTGGAAATGCTGGGCCATCACTGTCATGGTCAAGCAGCTTGAGGTAAGGGCAGGTTCAGGGTCTCAATGACTTAAAATCTGTTGTAAGAGGAGGGTAACTGCTCCTTTTCTTTCTCAGTGACATTTTCTGTAGTGTGCTGAAATTCATATGGCAAGAGCTTAAGACAAATTCTCTTCTTGTTCTCAGTTTATTTTTGTTGTCTGAACCAAGAGGTCTGCTGAACTTCCCACTGCATTTTTGGATGGCTCTACATGCAAGTTGTGCCCACTATCCTATTCTCTTTTAATTTCTAAATGAAGATTCAATTGCAGTCAGAGAAAGCCTTATTTTCTTTTTTCCTCCCATGCACGTAACTATTATCTAGTCAGGGAACAATCTCACATTTATGTCAAAGTTAATTTTTTTTTAGTTACTTTAAATTGTCCTCTCTTGCTGCAATTACAGCTTTGCATAATGAACTCCTCATGTTTCAATGTCCAGAGGGAGGTGCTTGAACAAATATTTATAATTGTCCTTATTGTGTTTTGCAGAGGTGAGATTCCTAGTATGAAAAAAGTCCAGGATGTCTTATTATACTCAAATCTTTCTCTCATATTAATTTCTATGATACCATCTCTGATGGGACATTACCATTTCCCAGATGAACACAGACCTTCTGTATATGCAGCCAATATTAGAAGCACTGTACAAGGATTTCAAGGGGTAGGCAGTTGGACCTGCTATTTGATGCCAGTAAAACATCAAACCGTTTTCAGCTATAATATCCTCTGACTCAGTAACATTCTGTTTTTCTGCTTCAAGAGCCCACTTGGTAAATGTTTATCTTTTACTTTTAGAAGCATGAGCTGTTTTCATCTACAATTACCATTTTCAATTTCTTGCTTTCCACAAAAAATTCTTTATCTTTTGGCAGACTGAGTCAGATTCGCAAAGTGATGTTTTCTTGCTCCTATGCATTAATACTTCACCTATGTGCAAAACTGATCGGCAGCTTTCACGTGGTTTACATTTAGAGGAAGGAACAACCACATTTAAAACTAAAGTCTGGCACATAGAAATTGCAAGCTGAATTTCCACTGAACCTGACTCCCAAAGTTCTTCCTTTCCTTTCCTAAGTTTGTGTCTTTTAATGAGGCACGTTCTCTGCCAGTTGAGAACTTGACCTGGTTCCTTCTTTTTGTGCTATGTCTTGATAATTAGGCATGCTTATACCTCTTCCCTTCCCCTTTAGGTTTCCAGGCAATTTCCTTTCCCTCTTGCCGGTTTCTAACAGATACAATAAGAACACAAATGCTCTTGTCACTTTCTTTTTAATGTGTTTCAAAGAAAAACACCAAGTAATTCATAAGTTGAAATTGAAATCTCATATTCTGAGGGTAAGAAACTAGTAAATGAACAATATACATATAGAAATTCTCTTGACTAACTAGGAGAGTAAAATAAAAAAATAGCAGTTGAAAAAAATGGAGAAAAGTGGAGCAATAGAAAACAGGACTGAAAAACCATCTATGTCCTTACCTTCCCTTCATTCTTTTTTTTTTTTCTCCCAACATTCTTATTTTTAGTTTGTGTCTTGTGAAAGAAGCCATGTTGTGACCCCTTGTAAACTGGAAGATCAAAACTGAAGGATGCTGCCACAGGCCTTAGCGCTGAAGACAACCAGGGAAGCCCCTCAGAGTCAACAAAGCAAAAAGGCCACCCAAGAAACGCACATTGGGGACGTCAGCAAGTTAGTTCCCGCTCATATAGAATTAAGGGGAATTTTTCTGCTGAGTTTAAAGGGAGCAGAAGCAGGTCAAAAAGCAGCCAAGATGCATTTTGTGTAAGAGTCCCAGCAGCTCTCTGCTGTTTGTACACGTGTTCGTAGCTCAAAGGGAAGGATCATGTATGTGCAGGGAAGGGTGGGATACTGCCCTAAAGAAGTGATAGCGCTCAGAAGCATCACTTCTTTTATCTGCCGTCAGAGTGGAAATGTCAAGCCACATAATCGTCTTAAAGCTCAAACATTTAAGATAGGAGAGACTGATGGCAAGAAAAAAAAAATCACCTCCATCTACTGAATCATGCCCTGTTTATGCACTTCTGCACAGATCTGTAAAGGGTAACTGGTAACGCTTTTTCTAGATTTCCAAATGTTATTGCCTCAGGAGCAGTTATTTTCCTCTAGGGA